>NC_137044.1:28704960-28838334 GCF_032717465.1 Coenobita brevimanus
AATAAAACGTGGAGAGGAACACTTACGTAACCGGTACACAATTTTAAATAGAGAAGTAAAGAGGGAGATAAGAAAAGCAAAGAGAAGTTATGAAATTAAGGTTGCTAGTGAATCAAAAGAAAACCCCAAGGGTTTTTATCAAATGTACCGAACGAAAAATAAAGACAGGATAGGACCACTCAGAACAGAATCAGGTGACATTACCAGTGAAGATAAAGAAATGTGCTCCATCCTAAATAATTATTTCATATCAGTATTCACCAAGGAAAATCTAAGCCTGGTCCCTCAAGCAGCAAATATTTACCATGAGAATACGGAATATATTCTTAGTAAAATAACCATTAGTAAGGAGGACGTATTGAAAGAAATTAATAAGTTAAAACCTCAAAAATCGCCAGGTCCGGACGATATATATGCAAAAATTATAAAAGAAACCAAAGAAGAATTATGTCAGCCACTTTTAACGTTATTTAATGACTCTTTAAGTTCAGGAGAAGTTCCAGAGGCGTGGAAAACCGCAAACGTAGTGCCCATCTTTAAAAAGGGTGATAAATCAGCTGCGTCGAATTATCGTCCGATAAGTCTAACGTCAATAGTAGGAAAAATGTTAGAGTCAATTTTGGCAAATAAGATTAGAGAACACTTAGAAAGATTTAATCTTATAAACGAAAGTCAGCACGGATTCAGGCAAGGACGATCCTGCCTCACAAATTTGTTGTCATTCTACTCGGAGGTCTATGAGGCAGTAGATAGCGATAAAGCTTACGATGTTATTTATCTGGACTTTAGTAAAGCTTTTGATAGGGTCCCACACGAAAGGTTAGTTAGAAAGGTTCGAGCACACGGTATAGACGGCGATATCTTAAAATGGATAGAATCCTGGCTGAAAGGACGAAAGCAGAGAGTATTAATAAATGGAACTAAGTCGGACTGGGGATTAGTAACTAGCGGTGTACCACAGGGTTCAGTACTCGGTCCCTTATTATTTATCATATATATAACTGATCTAGACTTAGGAGTCAATAGCAGCATCAGCAAATTTGCCGACGATACAAAAATAGGGCGTATCATTAACTCGACTGACGATTGCCATAACTTACAAAAAGACCTCGATACATTGTCCAAATGGTCTAAAGCTTGGCAAATGGAATTTAACGTTGAAAAATGTAAAGTACTTAACGTAGGCAAGACCATTGGAGATACTAAATACAGCTTAGATAACAAAGAAATTAGCAAATCGGAATGCGAGAGAGATCTAGGAGTTATGATTAGTAACGACCTTAAACCAAGGCAACAGTGCATTAATGCGAGAAATAAAGCAAATAGGGTCCTAGGATTTATTTCGAGAAGCGTGAGCAATAGATCATCTAAAGTAATACTAAAACTTTATCTAGCATTAGTAAGGCCACATTTAGACTACGCAGTATAATTCTGGTGTCCTTACTATAGAATGGATATTAATTCGTTAGAAACTGTACAGAGAAGAATGACTAAAATGATACATGACGTCCGGAACCTGTCATATGAAGACAGACTGAAAAGACTAAGTCTGCATTCGCTAGAGAGGCGTAGAGTAAGGGGAGACTTAATTGAGGTGTTTAAGTGGATGAATGGTATAAATAAGGGAGATATTAGCAAGGTACTTAAAGTGAGCATACAGGATAGAACTAGAAATAATGGTTTTAAACTAGAAAAATTCCGTTTCAGTAAGGAAATCGGTAGAAATTGGTTTGGTAATAGAGTAGTAGACGAATGGAATAAGCTACCTAGTAAAGTAGTTGCTGCCTCTTCCATTGAGAGTTTCAAGCATAGGCTAGATAAGCATATGACAAATAAGGGGTGGATATAGAATACAGAAAATCTTATAACCAATACTAATTCAAAAAATTTTTCCTTTCAGGTTACACTATGATAGTCTCTATTCTCGTTTCACACTTTCCTGTAAAATGTCCACGCCAGTTTTTCTATACGGCGTGGTGTTCTTTCTGACTTTTTCCTGCCGGCTTCGGCTGGAGGGTTTGGAGGGCGGGGGAGAGCCTACTTCTTTGCTATCCTTATCTCATTCTAGTAGTTCAGTTACTCTTCTAGGAGCTGCCTAGCATGGGCCAACCGGCCTACTGCAGTTATCCTCTCTTCTTATGTTCTTATGTTCTATATATATTTTTCTGTTTTATTTACGTTTTTGGTTTATTTCCTGTTTTATTTCACTACACCCATGACTGCGACGCGAGAGAGGGTGTTTTGTTTTGACCCGTGTGTGTGTGTGTGTGTGTGTGTGTGTGTGTGTGTGTGTGTGTGTGTGTGTGTGTGTGTGTGTGTGTGTGTGTGTCTTTTCCTGTGCACTTTTCAATGTATAAACATTTGTCTCTTTCCATGTATATATTTTCTGTCCTCCCTTCTTTACTTCCTTCCTTGTTCCCTATCCTCTTATTTTTTTTCCTTCCTTCCTTCCTTGTTTCTTGTAGTCATATTCTGGTTTACTTCCTTTCTTCCTTCCTTCCTTCCTTTCTTTAAATTCTATCGTTTGTCTTTTTTTACCTATATTTCCTCTGTCTGTCTGTCTCCATCTTTTCATCTGTACCCATTGACCAGTTAGTCCGTCAATATAATTATCTATGAGTGCTGGTCGTCTGTGTATCTGTTAATCTATTTGTTAGCCTGTCAGTCTGTCTGCCAGTGTATTTATCTATTTATAACGCATCTATCTATCTGCCTATATACACGTACCTGCCTTCCAACCATCCTACTTACCTGTCTGCCTTCCTACCTACCTATACATTCCAGTCTACTTACCTGCCCACGTACCTACCCTCCAACCTTCCTAACTATTTACCTACTCACTCTACCTACCTACCTACCTCCTTCCTTTTCTCCCTCAAATTACTACCTAAAAACAAAGAATTTAATTCCACGTGAAGGCTAATCTAATTATTTCATTCAAGTTAAGGGAAAACTCATTAGGCTAATTGATCTAAGGTGTTTGTTGTTGCGTTGGTGGTGGTGATGATGATAATGATGCTGGGGCTGTTGTTGATGATGATGATGATGATTATTATTTTAATGGTGTTGATGATGATGATAGTGATGATGATGATGATGATGATGATGAATACGAGAAAGAAATAGAACGTGGGAGGGGGGAAGAATACAAAGACTGTACTGTACAGTATACATTATATATATATATATATATATATATATATATATATATATATATATATAGATAGATAGATAGATATTGATAGACAAACAGACAGACAGATAGACAGATGGACAGATAGATGTAGACATAGATATAGATGTACGGTATATAGATATATATCACCAGCTAATGCATAGATATATATCATTAGCAATTGCAAGTCCACTACCGAACAAAGGCCTCCCCCAGCCTTTCCCTCGAATTCCTTGACTGAGCCAATCACTGCTACGTTTTGCCTGCAAACTTCTCTATCTCATCTCCACCTCCTGTCTGGCCCTTATCTCTCTCTCTCTCTCTCTCTCTCTCTCTCTCTCTCTCTCTCTCTCTCTATATATATATATATATATATATATATATATATATATATATATTGTTACGGAACAGAGAAAGATAATGTACACTTTAAGTGAGAATACTAAAAATCACTACTGTCCCGTAAAGTTCCAGGTTCAAAACCAAAGAGTTAGGTAAAATTACAAGTTAAAGTTTAATGTTCAAACTAACAACAAAACATTCAGGACTCATAAGGATAATGTAATGGCAAAAACAGGTTAAATATATGGTTAACTGCAATAGCCTCTATTAACACTAAATTAGCATGAGTAAATTTATCTAAGTCAGCCCTGATAAAATGAAAATACACTGGGTAATGCTCAGTTAATGCAAGATAAATTATTACAGATACAAAGTATTATTAATGATGGCTGACAACAAGAACCCAACACAAATCACAAAAACCCCACTAGGCCTACAAATTAACAACTTATGCTACACAGTACAAGAAAAAATGCAACAACAGTTATACTCAAATTACACAGCTGCTAGATGGTTGGAGACTTACTGAGCACTCACAATAATAACAACTGTACAGGGGAGGACAGAGATGTGAGCAATATGAGGAGTAGATCTAAGTGGCAATAATGCAGAGACTGAGCTCATTATATAGGGGCCAGCAGAGCTTGCTACAACTTGTAAGAAGGACGTGCAAATGAAGCCATAGGGGACAAAGAGCTGACAATCCTGCTCTGAACAACAGAAAGGACGACTTACTCTACTATAACGATAGAAGGGGGGACTGAGGCAGAACACGCTCGTGATCAAACATGCAGCATACTGTGCGTTAAAATTACACAAAGGATGATGAAATCATAGGCTATGTAACACCTCCCCACGAAGAAAAAGAAATGTACAAAGGAAATTTCTTATTACTCTAAAACAATCTGTCTAAAGTCTAGACAAGCAATCCGCAATAACATTTTCTTTCTCCTTGACATGTTGTATGTCTAATGAATACTCCTGAAGAAGTAGACTCCATCTTGTCAATCTCTGATTTTTATCTTTAAACTTACTAAGGAATTTCAGTGGGTTGTGATCGGTATAAATGACTATGGGGTCAAAACCAGAACACAAATAAAATGAAAAATGCTGTAAACCCAAAATCAAGGCCAAAAGCTCTTTCTCAATAGTTGAGTAGTTCTTTTGAGGTGGAGTGAACTTCTTAGTGTAATAAGATACAGGATGTTCAATACCCTGATCATCCTCTTGCAGCAAAACAGCCCCAGCTCCTGTATCACTTGCATCAACAGCCATCTTAAAAGGCTTAGCAAAATCTGGAGTAGCGAGCACTGGCTGACTTAATAGGATAGCTTTAAGTTTGTTGAAAGAGGATTCACAGTAATCTGTCCAGACAAATTTAACTCCCTTTTTCAGTAGGTCTGTAAGTGGTGATACAAGAATTGAAAAGTTAAGAACAAATCTCCTGTAATAACCTACCATTCCCAAAAATCTTTGTAGCTGTTTCCTACTTTTAGGTCTGGGAAGATCACTTATAACCTGAACCTTAGCTCCTGGTGGTGCAACATGTCCATCACCAATTACATACCCAAGGTACTGAACTTTAGCTTGACCAAACTCACACTTTGATGAATTAGCTACAAGATTAGCATGAACCAAACGCTCAAGAAATTTACTGACATGGCATAGGTGATCTTTCCAGTTGTCACTGAAGATTAATACATCATCAATATAAACAACACACCCTGCCAAACCCTCTGTTACAACATTCATGAGCTTCTGAAATGTGGCTGGTGCATTCTTCATACCATATGGCATTACAGAACATGCAAAAGTCTTTCCTAGTGTTACAAAACATGAGATCTCCCTAGCACGTTCAGTCATAGGTACTTGCCAGTATCCCTTTAACAAATCAAACTTACTTATGTACCTAACCTTTCCAATCTTATCTATGCAATCTTCCTCGCGAGGAAGAGGGTAAGTGTCTGTTTTGGTTATCTGATTAACACGTCTGTAGTCGATGCAATGCCGCTGTGACCCACCTGGCTTAGGGACTAGAGTGACAGGAGAACTCCACTCGCTCTGACAGGGCTCAATCATCTTGTGGTCCAACAGGTAGCCAAGCTCCTTCTCGATGAGAGGAACTTTCACTGGGTTCACACGGTAAGGAGGCAGTTTAATTGGCTTTGCGTCTCCAACATCGACATCATGCATCAACACAGTGGTTCTTCCTGGAGTAGCACGGAACACTTGCGGGTACTCCTGCAGTAATGCCGAAAACTCCTGCCTTTCCTCGGGAGGTAGATAAGAAAGCTTAGTCTGGAGATCATTCATGATATCAGGATTCTTCCCCAAACTATCACTCAGGCTCATACTGCATGGGAGAGCTTCACTTGCAGACTCGGGTGGAACAGCTACAGTGCAGACTGGATTATTTTCGTCCCGCCTGTGATATAACTTTAGCATGTTGATGTGACATAGTTGCTTGTTCTTTCTACGATCTGGTGTGGCGATGACATAGCTGACATCACTGAGTTTCTTCTCCACGAAATAAGGACCACTAAACTTTGCTTGAAGAGGTTGCCCATGAACTGTTAGCAGAAGCAAAACCTGATCTCCTGGCTGAAAGTGGCGTAACCTGGACTTCTTATCATACCAAGTCTTCATCTTCTCCTGAGCAGCTCCTAAATTCTCTCTCGCCAGCTGTAAAGCAGTGGACAGCCGTTCTTTGAACTTCACATACTCCAGCAGGTTGACGTCATCTTCCTCCGACAGCCAGCATTCCTTGAGTAACTTAAGGGGTCCTCTTATTTCATGGCCAAACAGTAGTTCAAAAGGTGAGAAGCCCAGTGATTCATTTGGAGATTCTCTTGCAGCAAACACAATGAATAGAAGACCTTTATCCCAGTCTTTCTGTTGTTCCAAACAGTATTTCTTGAGCATCGATTTGAGTGTTTGATGATATCTCTCCAACGCTCCTTGGGTCTGGGGATGGTAAGCTGAAGACGTGATCTGGGTGATGCCCAACTCTTTCAGAGACTGCTTGAAAACGTTTGACATGAAATTACTTCCCCGGTCTGACTGTACCTCCTTGGGCAGACCAAACTTTGTGAAGAACCCTAGCATTTCCTTAACCACGTTCTTTGCTGAGATATTTCTAAGTGGAATGGCTTCAGGATAACGAGTAGCCATATCAATCAGGGTCAACACATAAGAAAATCCTGAAGAAGTCTTAGCAAGAGGGCCCACAATATCCACCAACACACGGGTGAATGGCGCCTCAAAAGGAGGAGTGGAAACTAGAGGTGCAACCTTTTCGGTCTGATTACACTTCCCCACAACTTGACAGGTGTGACAAGACTTACAATACCAGGAAACATCCCTGAAGATACCTGGCCAGTAGAAGTGTTTCAAAATGCGTGCCACAGTCTTCCTCACTCCAAGGTGTCCTGCCAAACTGGAATCATGAGCCACTCTAATGATATCCTGCCTACAAACACGAGGGATGACAACTTGATGTACAACCTCCCATTCACAGTCGGCTGATGCTGTTGGGGGTCTCCACTTTCTCATAAGTACTCCTGACTTTATATAATAACAAGTAGAAGCACCAGTTGACTCTTCCTCACTGCAAGCAGAGTTAGCTAGACCTTTCATCTCAGGGTCAGCAACCTGCAACTCAACCAACTCTTGACGAGACAAATTATCAACACTACGGGGTACTGCCTCATCTGGTGAGTGGTCCAAATTAGCAAGAAAAGTGTCAGCTAGGATAACATCATCATCATCATTATCCTCTAAGTCACCAGTAACTTTAGACTTAGCCCTAGTGACAGCACATGCAGGGAACACATCAGGGACATCACAATCCTGGGTCGCAGCCACTGGCTCACTAGACAAATGAGGAGCTGGACACACTTGACTTCCACCAATATCATTTCCAAGTAAGAAAGTTACACCTGACATTGGGAGTGTCTCAACCAACCCAACCATAACGGAACCATTAACAAAACCAGACTCTAAATTCACTCTGCACAGAGGGACAGAGAAGTAATTATTCCCTACATCTTGTAAGATTAGTTTCATCAGAGGAATTAACATTAGAGCCTAGAACACTGGTCAGCATAAGTGATTGGCAAGCACCTGTATCACGATATATTTTAACTGATTTCCTGTTATTACTGTCCAGAGGACTGACAAAACCATCAGACAGGAAATTAGCACATGAACTCTTGAGAGTGTCACCCATGTTACTGCTCAAAAGAGGAGCTCCATCATGAGAATTTAAGTTACCCCTCAAAGCAGGTTCAGTTAACTCAGTTAAAGAATTCTGGGAACTCTCAAGAGTGGACACTAGACCAATTGACTGAATATTTAAAGACTCCTTTTTGTTCACATCACGCTGTCTCCTGAAACATTTCTCCGTAGTATGACCAAGCTTACCACAATAAGTACATTTACTTTTCCGAAATCTAGAGGTGAAGCTGGTATTTACTTCCTGAGAAACATCATCTTTATTCTCTTTCCTGTTACCTGTACTCTGAGTAGAGGCAACGTACTTACTCTCAGCTTTCCTTTTTTCTCTAGAATATCTCTTGTGAGTGAGAACATATTCATCAGCTAAAACTGCAGCATCAGTCAAATTATCTATTCTTCTCTCATCAAGATATAGGCTTACATCTTTATTAACACACCTTTTGAAGTCCTCCAACAAAATCATCTGCTTAAATTTGTCAAAATCAGAATCCACATTCTTAGAATTTAACCACTGCTCTAACAGATCTTCTTTGATTTTTGCATAATCAACATGGGATTGCTTATCTTGCTTATAAGTTGTCCTAAATTTTACTCTATAGGCTTCAGGAACAAGCTCATAGGCCTTAAGAATCAAGCTCTTAACGACATCATAATTATCAGATTGATCCTGAGGCAAAGATGCATAAGTTACTTGAGCTTTACCGGTGAGAACAGTTTGAAGGAGTACTGGCCAATACTTTTTGGGCCAATTAAAACCTGTAGCTACCCTCTCAAACAACTGAAAATACTTTGTTAAATCAGATTCATTAAAAGGAGGGACAAGTTTAACATTTTTAGCCACATCAAAATCATCAGAGCTAGATGATCCAGTTCCACCTTGTTTCATGCGATACTCATGGTCTGCCTGAATCCTAGCAAGTTCAATTTGTGCCTGAGCCTGTACCTGTGCCTCTTGAATACGAGCATTTGCCTGAAATTCAGCCTCCTGAATACGAGCCTGAGACTCCGCCTCCTTAGCATGAGACTCCGCCTCCTTAGCCTGAGACTCAGCCTCCTTAGCACGTGCTTGAAATTCAGCCTCCTTAACACGAGCCTCCTGCAGGGCTAGCTGTAACTTAGCTAATTCAATCTGCGTTTGCTCATTTGGAGGAGTTACATTAAACAAGCTTTTATTAATCATGCCAACAATTTGATCTTTAGAATGATGAGAGCGAACAGCAATTCCCAATTGTTGAGCAACAAGCTTAAGTTCATTCTTTGTTCTGTTTTCTACATCCAACACTGTTTGCACATTTGACAAAAAATCTTTGGCTTCATCAAGTGTAGTAATAGTAGACATCATGAATAAATCACAGTCACAAAATATCGAGCAATATCCTTATGATAATATCCTGAATATCCTGGCGAGGTCGCCAAATTTATGTTACGGAACAGAGAAAGATAATGTACACTTTAAGTGATAATACTAAAAATCACTACTGTCCCGTAAAGTTCCAGGTTCAAAACAAAAGAGTTAGGTAAAATTACAAGTTAAAGTTTAATGCTCAAACTAACAACAAAACATTCAGGACTCATAAGGATAATGTAATGGCAAAAACAGGTTAAATATATGGTTAACTGCAATAGCCTCTATTAACACGAAATTAGCATGAGTAAATTTATCTAAGTCAGCCCTGATAAAATGAAAATACACTGGGTAATGCTCAGTTAATGCAAGATAAATTATTACAGATACAAAATATTATTAATGATGGCTGACAACAAGAACCCCACACAAATCACAAAAACCCCACTAGGCCTACAAATTAACAACTTATGCTACACAGTACAAGAAAAAATGCAACAACAGTTATACTCAAATTACACACAGCTGCTAGATGGTTGGAGACTTCCTGAGCACTCACAATAATAATAACCGCACAGGGGAGGACAGAGATGTGAGCAAAATGAGGAGTAGATCTAAGTGGCAATAATGCAGAGACTGAGCTCATTATATAGGGGCCAGCAGAGCTTGCTACAACTTGTAAGAAGGACGCGCAATTGAAGCCATAGGGGACAAAGAGCTGACAATCCTGCTCTGAACAACAGAAAGGACGACTTACTCTACTATAACGGTAGAAGGGGGGACTGAGGCAGAACACGCTCGTGATTAAACACGCAGCATACTGTGCGTTAAAATTACACAAAGGATGATGAAATCATAGGCTATGTAACAATATATATATATATATATATATATATATAGATATATATATATATATATATATATATATATATATATATATATATATATATATATATATATATATATATATATATATATATATATATATATATATATATGGAGTCCGTGGAACGGACGATCTTGCTTATTCCCAGATTCGGAAACATAGAGAAAAGGACAAAAATATTAGTTTACCCTAATTTTATACAAGCCTCTCTCTCTCTCTCTCTCTCTCTCTCTTTCAAGGCTTAATATTCAAAACCTTGGGAAAGAATTGAAAAAAAAAAAAAGTGGCTGCCGTGGATGTATTTGTGATGTGAAGTGTTTGTTTCATGGTTACATGGATACATACATACATACATACATACATATACATACATATACGTACACACATGCATACTAACACACATTTAGCTTAAATACATATATACATACTGTACATACATACATACATACATACGTAGCTGACATTTGCACATACATACACAGCCGACATGCTTACATACATATATACATACATACGTGCACACCCTCCAAAAAGTATGGTTACACCTACTGCACGATACAAACTGACATCACGAATGAAACGTTTGCTAACTGCCTTCCTCCAACCCTACCCAGACAGCTGCATTGTTCACTACCAAACTCATCGGACCTCCCTGTAACCATACTTTTTGGATTGTGTGTACATACATGCATACAAAGACATTTAGACAGAGAAATATACTGATTCTCATTTTCTTTTAATCACACACACACACACACACACACACACAGTAAAGACACAATAGTGATCTGAGCACACAATAGCGCCCGATATACTGTGAACTGCACCGTTACTGTGAATAGATTGATAGATGGATAGATAGATAGATTAACAGATAAGTAAATAGATAGGTATGCAGACAGCGACAGAGACTGGTAGACATTATTTTGTGGGTGGGTGGATGAATAGATAAATACATAAATATTACACACAGGCGGGATGATGAGATAGTTGTTTTGGGAGGAGACTTAAATGGTCATGTAGGTGAAGCAGCACAGGTTATGAAGGAGTACATGGGGGATGTGAGTATGGTATATGAAGGAGTACATGGGGGATGTGAGTATGGTATATGAAGGAGTACATGGGAGATGTGAGTATGGTATATGAAGGAGTACATGGGGGATGTGAGTATGGTATATGAAGGAGTACATGGGGGAGGTGAGTATGGTATATGAAGGAGTACATGGGGGATGTGAGTATGGTATAAGCAATGCGGGAGGGGAAACGATACTCGAGTTTGGGGAGGCAACGAATATTCTTACCGCATCTAACGCGGTAAAGAGAGAGAGAGGGAAAGAGAGAGAGTGTAGGAGAGAGAGGCACAAGGATGCTGACACGGTGTTTATATGTATGTACGGTCGCGTAAGCATAACATCCATTAGCCTAGCGGTAATGAACACCAGGCCTTAGAATAGATGCTGTGGGCGAGTGTGGAGGCAGTGTGTGGGTAGTCAGGGACGAGTGAGGAACGAGGTGACGTTGATCCCTGGATTTACTAGACGGAGACTCCAAAAGGGTGGAGTTCAAGCGATGTGCGACTCCACGACCATCCTGTGAAAGTGTTACTGCTGTGAGAATATTATGCCCGTGAGGGACTAGTGTTGTGTACTTCACACCTCTACCCACACACTGATACTGTAAGACGAAAATTGGACCCGCCACAAGTGAGTTGCCCTTGCTTACTTTAAGAATGTTTATTGATCTGCACGTGGTTGATGTCACGACATAACCCAATTATAAATGTAGGAAAGTAGGGACGAGAATTAAAGCAATATGGTGAGTGTAGCCTATACACTGTATATACACTGTATATGGCTAGTGAGGGAGTGATCGCCCTCTACCTACACAGATCAAAAGCCCTCGGGAGCAGAGGGGTGGTTGCTTTCTCAGGCAGAGGAACTCCTTGAGAGTGAAATGGCTGGGAAGCATGCCGGCACGTGACTGGCTACAGCATAGCTGGGTCTTTCGGGTGTGGGCAATCAGGCAAGTTAGCTGCCTACTGCGACTGCAACACAATGGCGAGGTGTTCAGGAAGTTAGCCAAAGAAACCTTGATGGACTCTGAAAGAACAATAATGGCCCCCAGTCCCGTGCAGCCCTTAAATGGGCAGGGGGTGCTAAGAATCTCATGGTTGCCTCAATTACAATCTAATTCCTTTGTTAATGCAAAAAATACAATTAAAATTGGTAACTGGAATGTGAGAACGCTAAATCATGACGGTAAAATCGATGAGTTAGTGAAGGTTTTTCAAAATTACGGACTTGATATTTGTGCTCTGACAGAAACTAGATTAACTGGAGTTGATAAGTTGGATTTGGAGGATGGTATACGTTTATTGATATCTGGCCGACAGGACGGAATGCATTATCAGGGAGTAGGATTGTTGCTGGGTTGTAAGGCAAATAAGGCTTTATGTGAGTGGGATCCTATAGATGAGCGATTGTTATACGCACGGTTTAAATCAAATCATGGCAACATCAGTCTGTTTGTGTGTTATGCACCTACTAATGATGCACTCGATGAAAGGAAAGACACATTTTATGAAAAGTTGCAAGAAGGAGTAGGAAGGGTACCTAGACATGATGTTTTGATCTGCGTTGGAGACTTTAATGCAGTAATGGGCTGTTCAAATGAGGGATTTGAGGCATGTATGGGTAAGATGGGAGTTGGTAGTAGGATGAGTGAAAACGGAGTGAGGTTTGGAAGCTTCTGTCTAGCAAATGACTTAGTCATCGGGGGCACACTCTTTCAGCATTGCAATATACACAAGACAACTTGGGTGTCGCCGAGTGGAAAATATAAAAATCAGATTGATCACATTGCTATCAGTAGGAGGCATAGAAGTTCTCTGCTAGATGTTCATGTTAAACGGGGAGCGGATATTGGTAGTGATTATCAACTCAGCATTGCAAAAATAAGGTTTAAACTTAAAAATCAGAAGAAGGAAAAATCTGGTGTTGGTAGATACGATATTGTTAAGCTTAGAAGGGAAGGAGAAGAAAAGGAGGAATTCAGATTAGAATGCAGAAATAGGTTTTTGGTGTTGGAAACGTTGGAAGAGGGGGAGAGAAGTGTAGATGAGATGTGGGAGGATGTGAACAAAGTTTTGCATGAGACTACTGAATGTACGATTGGAAGGAGACAGATTCAGGAGAAAGAAATGGATATCAGAGGAAACGTGGGATATGATAAAAAAGAGAGGTGAGGCTAAATTGAGGAGTGAGATGTAATGCGTTGATGAACGAGAGATTGAATTAGCAAGAGCTGCGTACTGGAGTTTGAATTCAGAAGTAAGAAGGTTAGCTAGGAGAGATAAAAGAAGATGTGTGGATGAAAAGGTTGCAGAGACTGAAATCTTAATAAACAAAAATGATGGACAGAGTCAAAGAATAGCATATGAATCGATTAGAGAACTGAGTGGTAATGCAGGTAAATGCAAGGAAATACCAGTTAGAGACAGGGAAGGAAATTTATTGACCAAAGATGGAGATATTAAAAATAGATGGAAAGAGCATTTTGAGACAGTTCTTAATAGACTAATACCACCAGAAGAGGATATACCGTCTGCTCAGGAAGATTTAAATATAGAAACAGGAGAGTTGAGGCTTGCAGAAGTGGAGAAAGCAGTAAAACAGTTAAAGAATAATAAGGCACCAGGGGAGGATGGTTTATTTCCGGAAATGTTTAAAGTGGAGGGGGATAGATTAATAATGATCTTGACCAAGCTATTCAATAAGATATGGGTGACGGGGTTACTACCATCAGTTTGGGAGAATGGTGTAATTGTTAAAGTTCCGAAGAAGGGAGACCTGAGTGAATGTGGTAATTGGAGGGGAATCTCTTTGTCACCGATAGCTTTGAGAGTTTTCAGTAGAGTGTTGTTAAATAGGTTGGAGCCGGTGGTTGAGGGTATACTGAGGGATGAACAGGCTGGTTTTAGAAAGGGACGTGGTTGCTATGATCAGATCTTTATAGTTAGGCATTTGATGCAGCAAGTTAATGAAATGAGAGTACCGTTAAGTCTTTGTTTTTTTGATTTTGAAAAGGCTTTTGATAGTGTTTCGAGAGAGACTATGGGGAAGATCATGAGACATTATGGAATACCAGAGGAGTTTGTGAGGGTCATTATGAACATGCATGAGGACACATTTTGTAAAGTGATGGTTGATGGTTGTCTGAGAGATTCGTTTGAAGTCAAGTCCGGAGTAATTCAAGGTGGTGTTCTATCGCCTTTACTATTTATATTGGTCATTGATTACATTATGAAACGCGTTGGAACAGAAACCGGTGCAGGTATACTTTGGGGAGAGAACAGGAAACTTTTGGATTTAGATTATGCAGATGATATAGTTTTGATTTGTGATGGGCCAGAAGAGATGCAGAGAGTGTTGGACTGTTTGGTGAGTGAAGGTCGCAAGGTGGGTTTGGTTATTAATTGTGGAAAAACTGAGATAATCAATATGAATATGGAAAATGTGCAGGAATGTGTAATTGGAGGTATGGTTGTAAAGCAAGTTGATAGGTTTAAATTTTTAGGTACTTATTTAGCCAAGGATGGTTCTTTGAACTTTGAATTCGAGGAAAGGTCAAAGAAGGCTAATCAGGCAATGGGAATGCTTAAAAATATTTGGAATAATAAAAATTTTTCTGTGCATACAAAAATCAAACTTTATAAGGTAATGGATAGGAGTATCTTAATTTATGGACACGAGTCTTGGTACAGCACAGTGACTATGGAAAATAAATTCTTGGTGTTTGAAAACAAAGCACTTAGAAGAATATTAGGAGTTAAGTGGTGGGAAAGGATACCAAATAGTAGAATTAGAGAAATAACGGGAGTGCAGCCGGTCGATGAATATGTTAGGTTCTCACGATGGAAGTGGCTAGGACATGTGTATAGGAGACAGGGAATAGTACGAGGTACACCAGGGTGGGTGGCACTTGGTAGGAGAGGTAGAGGAAGGCCAAAAGAGACGTGGGTGAGGACAATGAGACGGGAAGCTGGAGATGAGTGTTGGGGAGATCTTGAGGAGTTAGCACAAGATAGGATGTGGTGGTGTGAGTTCATCGAGGCCCTATGCATCCCCGAGGGTGCCACAGGAAATGATTGATGTGTATACGAAGTAAACTTTGGTAGATTGTAATTATGTGTATGACCAAGTGTTGTAACAATGACGAGTGATGCCATTATATTATACTGAGATAGTAAAATTGCAATTCCAGGTATGACCGAATAAATAGTCGAGTTCAGCTGGGCGGGTTTCATTACCCCGTTTCTCCTTCCAAGAGTGCAGGCGGTTACAGTCATACTTGGGGTCCGTTGGTGGGGGGAGCGGGCCCGACCATGACCTACGACAGAGCTAGGGGTATTAATTTCCATGGAGGCGGCCTACCTACGATCGGCGACACAGCCACTCAGGACATCTTGGGGTGTGATGGGATAAACGTTGCATGAATGAGAGTGTGACTAAGAGAGTTTATTATAAAAAAAAATAAAAGAGGGCAGAATCTAACATACCTGGCGGAACCCAACCTAACATACTGGGCGGAACCCAACCCAACATACCGGGCGGAACCCAATCTAACATACCGAGCAGAAGCCAACCTAACATACTGGGCAGAACCCAACCTAACATACCGGGCAGAACCCAACCTAACATACCGGGCAGAACCCAACCTAACATACCGGGCAGAACCCAACCTAACATACCGGGCAGAACCCAACCTAACATACCGGGCAGAACCCAACCTAACATACCGGGCAGAACCCAACCTAACATACCGGGCAGAACCCAACCTAACATACCGGGCAGAACCCAACCTAACATACCGGGCAGAACCCAACTTAACATACCAGACAGAATATATCGGCATGGACAACTCAAAAGGAAAGGAATGTGCGGAACATGACGGGAGAACGTAACCCATGGAACAGCTCAAAGGATGGTCGAGGAGGCCAGGGAAGCAACGGGGGGAGAAGAGTACGAGACGGAGGCTGCAGGGACAATGATGGAACAAAGAGAGGAGGAGAGGGCCGAATCTGGGCTGCAAGAATGCTTAGAGAAGTGGCCAGCAGTTGAAGGCAGACTGGCTGAGGCACGTTGGAACGTGTGCATGAGAGTCCTCCTGCCAACTCTGCAAACCCCGCAAGAACAGAACAAGTTCGATCCAAGATCGCTTGACACAGTTGGAGAACTTGATGGGAATGGAAGGGAGGAACGAGATGAGCTTGAGGCCACAGGTGCAGCCAGAGGCTATAGCAGTACACGAAGGATCGGCAAAGAGGCCAAGATATAGTGATGGCACGGGAGACAAACAAATGTGGGAGACTAGGGGAACCCAGTGGGGAGAGCAGGAACAGATGCAAGAGGCCGCGACTCTACATCAAGAAGAGTCAACAGTTAGCGGACAAGTGCCAGGGAGGCAGAGGTCACGGAATCTGAAACTGACTAGATCAGGAACGGAAGAGCTGACATGCGCTGCCCCTATGGGTATGGAGGTGATAGCTTCCGGCTTGAAGGAATTGATTGCTGCCATGAGGTTGCCACAGACCCAACTACCAACCTTCGAAGAGAATAGCTGGAGGGAGTATTGGGAGTTCATTCGTGCATTCGAACAACACATCAGGAGGGCTGCAGTCCCAGAGGAATATAAGCTGCAGACGCTCATGCAAGCATGTGCAGTGCCTGTCAGGAACACGCTACAAACATGCAACTATTTGGACCCAAGAGAGGATTATGAGAAGGCGATGGCCATATTGGAGGACAGATACGGAGACAGACATCAGTACGTCCGAGAGATTGTGGAAGGAATACTTGAAGGGCCCTTGATCAAAGGTGAGGATGAGGGTGACCTTAGAAAATTCGCCGAAGAGTTGGGGTCTTGTATTTTGAGTCTGGAGACCATCGGGAGACTGCAGGAATTGGACACCATTTGCTCGATGGACGATGTCGCGTCAGTTGCCTGAAAGGGCACTTATGCGGTATGAGGACGAAACTTTTGCCCACAACAAACGATATGGGTATTATCCCGGCTTTAAATGGTTGAAAACCTTAATCCTGGAGGAAGCAGACAGAATGTGTGTGAGGAGGAGAACCAAGGAAACGGGAGCTGCGAGTGAAAGTGTATATGGTATTGGTCGTAACTGACCAATGGGGGGAGTCTTACCGCATCTAACGCGGTAAAGAGAGAGAGAGGGAAAGAGACAGTGAGGGAAAGAGATAGAGAGAGACAGAGAGAGAGTGTAGGAGAGAGACAGGGAAAGAGAGAGAGACAGAGAGAGAGAGAGAGTGTGTAGGAGAGAGAGAGAGAGAGGCACAAGGATGCTGACACGGTGTTTATATGTATGTACAGTCGCTAAGCAAAACATCCATTAGCCTAGCGGTAATGAACACCAGGCCTTAGAATAGACGCTATGGGCGAGTGTGGGGGCAGTGTGTGGGTAGTCAGGGACGAGTGAGGGACAAGGTGACGTCGATCCCTGGATTTACTAGACGGAGACTCCAAAGGGTGGAGTTCAAGCGATGTGCGACTCCATGTCCATCCCGTGAAAGTGTTACTGCTGTGAGAATATTACGCCCGTGAGGGACTAGTGTTGTGTACTTCACACCTCTACCCACACACTGATACTGTAAGACGAAAATTGGACCCGCCACAAGTAAGTTGCCCTTGCTTACTTTAAGAATGCTTATTGATCTGCACGTGGTTGATGTCACGACATAACCCGATTGTAAATGTAGGAAAGTAAGGACGAGAATTAAAGCGATATGTGTATACAAAGTAAACTTTGTAAGTTGTAATTATGTGTATGACCAAGTGTTGTAACAATGACAGTGATGCCATTATAGCACACTGAGATGGTAAAATTGCAATTCCAGGTATGACCGAATAAATAGTCGAGTTCAGCTGGATGGGTTTCATTACCGCGTTTCCCTCTCCAAGAGTGCAGGCGGTTACAAATATGATTGTGTGCAACACACATTTTAAGAAAAGAGAGAGTATATTAATTACAGACGGGTTTATCTATCTATATGTCTATTGCCAGATGCCTTAATCCCATACGGGGTGGCCACAAACAAATCACCTCCACGTCACCGTCCTCCGCCATTTCACTGCCCTGCTCGCAATTCACATCCCCCTCTCTCATATACCTCTCCACTTCATCCCTCCATCTCATCCTTGGCCTTCCCCTCCCTCTCTCCCCCTCCACCTCACTCACATACACTCTCCTTCTCAGTCTCTCACTCTCCATCCTATCCACATGGCCAAACCGCCTCAGTGTGTTTCTCTTAACGCTTCCTATCACATCCACATCCACACCACAACGCTTCTTCACTTCCTCATTTGTCAGTCTGTCTCTCCATGTGACTCCACAGGCTCCTCTGAAATAACTCATTTCCAATGCTCTCACTCTTGACTTGTGTCTCTCCAACAATGTCCAAGCTTCACTTCCATACGTTAGAGTTGGTATCACAATACTGTCATGTGTTAACTTCTTCACTTCCATGCTCACTTCCCTGTTTCTTATCACCACCTTCAAGGAACCAGCAACCTTTCTACCTTGTTGTACCCTTTCAAGCACTTCACCCTCCAAACTTACGTCCTTACTCATCATATTACCCAAGTACTTAAACGTAAACACATTTTCCACTTCCTCATCATCCAACCTCACTGTACATTCACTGACTTCACCTCTCTCGAAGACCATAACTTTACTTCTCCCTATATTCACCTTTAGATTCCATTTCTTACATACTCTCCCAAACTCACCCACCAAGCCTTGCAGCTCCCCATCGTCTTCTCTTAACAACACTGTATCATTTGCAAACAGCAGTACAGGGAGTTTCCAAACACTGCCCTCTCTTATTAGGGCCACTCCAACATCCACTGCCCTATCTTGTGTCTCTTTTATTACCCCATCCATATACAGATTGAATAACCATGGAGACATAACACATCCCTGCTTCGACCCAACCTTCAAACAGAAAAACTCATTAAGTTCACTATTCACACGCACTGCAGCCTTAGCACCCTCATACATACTCTTCACAGCATTCACCAATTTCCCATCTACTCCATATATTGTTAATACTTTCCACAATCCTTGTCTATCCACCCTGTCATATGCTTTCTCCAAATCCATGAAGGCCGCATACAACTTCTTTCCCTTCTCTAGAAACTTTTCCACTATAGATCTGAGAATGAATATCTGATCTACACAACCTCTTCCCTTCCTAAAGCCTTCCTGTTCGTCTCCAACTAATTCCTCAGTTATTTCCCTAACACTGTCAATACGTATCCTACTGTATATTTTTCCTTTTACACTAAGAAGACAAATGCCCCTATGATTACCACACACTTCTTTTTCCCCTTTCTCTTTGTACAAGGAAATAATTGTACCTGACTTCCAAACCTCCAGGACTGTACCTCCCTCCCAGGCCAATCTACACATCTTCCACACCCATTCTACTATTATCTCTTCCCCATGCTTCAGTGTTTCACCACGCACTCCAGCAATTCCTGGGGCCTTCCCCATTTTGACTTTCTTCACTGCTTACACAACTTCCATCCTACTGATTTCTTCCTGTCTTCTCACCTTCCTCCTTCTCTTAGCCATTCCCCCGCCACTTCTACTCGCATTACTTTCATTCTCTATGTTCAACAATCCCTTCAATTGTTCTCTCCATCTGCTCACTTTTTCTTCCTTGTCAATTGGTAATCTACCATTTTTATCTTTCACTCCCCTACTAACTTCATTGCCACCCTTTCTGACTCTCTTTACCTCTTTCCAGGACATTTTCTTACACTCAAATTCCTTCCAAATTCCTCATCCACTCTCTTCTTAATCTCTTACTAATCTTTTCACCTCTCTCATCCGTTCTACATATAACTCTCCTTTCCGTCTCTCAACTTCTTCCATGCCCGTATTTCTCATCTTTTCATTATATGTTTTTTTTTCTTTTGTGCCACAGCCTGTCTCACCTCTTCATTCCACCATGCTGTTCCTTGCACCCCCTTTCATTTTCTCTTCACCCCACACAGCACCTCATATGTTGCACATATTTCTTTTGTGAACATCTTGCACACACCTTCCACATCCCCCATCTACTCCAGTTCATATTTACCCAATCATTCCTCCACTTCTCTCTTATACTCTGCCCTTTTCTCATCCTCTTGTAACCTTTCCACTCTCCTTGCATCTACTCCTTCCTCCCGTCCTTCCTTTCTTCTATTTCTCCATTTTACTTTGACCTTTATTCTGACCACCACTTGGTGGTGGTCAGAAAGTTCACTCCCCCAACCTCTATATGCTCTTGCTTCCATTACACATCTTTGCATCCCTTCATCCACACACATATAATCAATCATTGCCTTCCTCCCATTCAGTTCACCATCCACCCTTCTCATCACTCGCCATGTAATCCTGTACCTCGCCTATAGACCCGTTTGCAAAATGGTGTTGGGGGCATTTCTCACCTGATCTTAGTTAATGGGTCCCTGGACATGACAAATCACGGAGGTGCTTGTCCGCCATCGCGCCACGAATGTTGCTGTGGTCAAATTAAATATGGCTGCCGTGAACAGTGATAAAAATTCACATTTTTAAATTATTTTCAGTAGATACACATGTAATACTTCCAATCCAACTATTATGAGGGTGGAAAATTCATTTTTGACGTTTCTTTTACCATTCAGGGTCATCTTGACCTTCAAATGTCTGGGACAATGTGACCACAACTAGACCGTAATTCACTCATGGGTTCCAAAATTAATACCTCAGATTTAAACCAAAACATACACTATGCTGATTTGTGACATGATGATATAAACAGAAAGCCATAATTGCTCTGAAATATATGGCTGAATATCATTGATAATTAAATAGAAAGTGTCAGTGTTAATAAAATTATAACATTTTCTCCGTAAAAAAAAAAAATAATAATAATAAAATATGCAAAGGGAAAACAAATAATATAATGTTTTTCCAAACGTGCACCACATCACATCTCAGTACCAGAGAGTGATTCTCTGTCTGCATAGTCTGAGTTGTCCATGGCGCCATCGTGTAATCCTCCCTGGCAAAAGTACTCGGTAAGGGTGTCTCTTCTTTTTGTGAGCATTTAACAGCATAGCTTCCAAGAAGGTTACGGGCAGTTCTAATAGTCTGGTAGCTTGTACATGAACCAATTCTATTGAAGACTGTGAGAAGGCTCCTACTACTAGCTCTTGCATAGAAGGCATGGCCAAGCATCATGTGTAATGGAGTTTTTTTCCTTCCACTGTGGATGTTGTACACAAGCATTTGGAACAGACAGTGCAGCTGTGTACTCTTGTGATCCCTGACCCATGTCTCCTCTTGTTCCTGAGAGGGTTGTTGCTGGTCGGAAGGCAAGTCATCTTGCTGCTGTGGGAACTCGCCTTCTCGGCTAGTATCTTCATCCTCGAAAGGCTGGATAAGATCCTCTAGATCTTTAATACTACTTCGGAAGAGCTTGTGCTTTTCCACCTTGAATAGAGCAGCTAAGAATGTGAGAAGAGGTGCTGGCATCATTGTTCTCTCCCATGATGTCTTTAAGTCAGTGCCGTCACAGAAGCTGTCCCGCAGACCAAAGTCGACGTCCATAAGTGAGTCTCTCAACTTGCTGCCACCCTCTCTCATTATGTCCTGATTCTTCAGTTTTATGGCTAGATCAGCAGCTGTGATATCAGAGGAAAAAAAAATCTCAGGTTCATTCACCTTACTGTTTGGACTGATTGTGACTGATTCACCATAATGGAAGATGATCAACTGTTTCATATCACAGTTTTGAAAGGTGCTCGTAAGCACCTCTCCTTCTTCCAGCAGGCTCAGTGCAAATTCTACAATATCAGTCATAGTCCAACAGTCTCCACTCATCAAAATTTTGTCAATATATGGGATAGCACGAGTGAACAGCACATGCTTCACATTGTTGATGGGCAGTTTTTCCAGCTCTTCTGGTCTAATGTCACGTTCGTATTTACTCATGTAGTTTTGACGGCAGAGATTGTGGCAGTATAAATCTGCAGATACGACTGATCTGACAGAGCTGTCTTCATCGTCATTCAGTCTATCTGCATTTCTTGTAAAAACAGCATGTTTGTTGTGCCTCGCAGCATCAATGAATTTCTTATCACTGCCATACTCACAGATTCTGAAT
This sequence comes from Coenobita brevimanus, assembly GCF_032717465.1. Lineage (NCBI taxonomy): Eukaryota > Metazoa > Arthropoda > Malacostraca > Decapoda > Coenobitidae > Coenobita > Coenobita brevimanus. Next base: position 28,727,163 of record NC_137044.1, read on the forward strand.
TTGTCATGACATTTCTTGTGTTCGACTTTCGCGCAGATAATGCAAGGTAGTGTTCTTGGATCCTTGTCGTAGCTTGGAGGTGAACAGGGTAACACTTTTACGAAGGGTTTTCTTAAATCCAGCACTTTCACAAGACGTGACTTTTGTGTGGCACACCGTAGGCTCTTAAGTTCTTGGACTCTTTTCCTCAATAGCTTTAAGCTTGGAAGAATGTGTGTAAAATTTGTAGCACTTGTTGGTATTGTGGTAAACAAACATGCCACTGTCATCACTCTCCTCTTCATCCCCTGTCACCAGTCTGATACGCTTTGTAACAACATCATTTCGAATTTTGGCAGCTCTTTTCATTTTTGCATGACCTGTCTTTTCACTAGTTACAGGTACTTTGTTATCTTCTTGACAGATAATGCAGTGTTTTGGATTTACTATCTCCCTTTCCACTGAGGCGACCAAATTTACCCTACTTGGTCCAGATAATGTAGAATAATTCATGATTAGCAGTGAGATGAAACTTCATGCATTCAGGAACAGCATGCACATGGCAGTGAGATGAAACTTCATGCATTCAGGAACAGCATGCACATGGCTGAAAAGAAACAAGAAAAAAGAAACATTAGAGTTCCATTCAACATTCAGTAAATGCCAAAATTCATGCAATATTGGTGACCCACACGGGTGAAGGTCAAGATGACCCTGAATGGTAAAAGAAACATCAAAAATGAATTTTCCACCCTCATAATAGTTGGATTGGAAGTATTACACGTGTATCTACTGAAAATAATTTAAAAATGTGAACTTTTATCACTGTTCACGGCAGCCATATTTAATTTGACCACAGCAACATTCGTGGCGCGATGGCGGACAAGCACCTCCGTGATTTGTCATGTCCAGGGACCCATTAACTAAGATCAGGTGAGAAATCCCCCCAACACCATTTTGCAAACGGGTCTATAGGCGAGGTCCTGGATTAATGTATAGATGTGGATCATTTTGTGCCTGAAGAGGATATTGGCTATCACCAACCCCCTCCCGGCACAAATGTCCACTAAAGCACTGCCATTCTCATCTATCTCAGCAGGCACACCCCACTCACCAACTACTCCATCCACCTTCACATTCCCTACTTTTCCATTCATATCACCAATCAAAAACACTCTCTCATTCCTTTCAAATTTTTTCATGCACATTTCCAAATTTGTCCAGAACTCTTCTCTCACTCTGCTTGCACGATCTTGCATTGGCGCATACACGCACACAATCGCCCACATTTGTATTCCAACTTTCAATCTTACCCACACAATCCATGAGCCAACTGATCCATACTCTCTTATATTCTCCTTCCATCTGTTACTCACAGCAATACACACTCTTATTCTCACCTCCTCCTGCACATATACCCCATCCATACTCCCATTCTCTCACACTCTCACCTCATCATTTAGTTTCAGTTAATCCATGTACATCCACTTTCGCACCTTCAAGCACCTGAACAATCTCTCTCTTTCACCTCATCATTCGCACCCCTTACATTCCACGTCGCCATCCGGACCATGTCCTTTGCACGGTCCTTAGTTGTCATCGTTTGGTCTGTCCTGGTCTGAGGCTTCTTGCTCGTATTTTTAGTTAGCTGTTTTCCGAGGAGGAGCACTAACCCTCCGCCAACTCACTTGCTGTCACGTAGGGAACACGTGTCGGTTGGTTATAATGTTACCACCCAGCGTTGTAAATGATTTCCTGGTTTACAGGAAATCATTTGGCTTACCACTCGATGTAGAGCTACCCTAAGAACAGGGTACCACCACACTAAGTGGGTGGATGATGGGCACCCCCACCTACCACGAGTCTGGGGGAAATAGCAGTCAGATAGATTATTTTCTGGTTAGGAGGGCTGATAGGAGGTTAGTGAGGAATGTTAAAGTTATAGGAAGTGAGGAGTGTGTGCAGCAGCACAAACTATTGATTTGTGATATGGTGCTTAAAGAACGAGTGATGAAAAAGAGGACTTATGTACCTAGGAGGAAAATATGGAAGCTGGAAAACCAAGTAGTAAGGGATGCCTTCTATAGCGAGATGAGGAGAGTGGTGACTGAACAGGGAGCTGTAGATAGAGGCGTTATTGAACAGTACAGAGCCCTCAAGAACAACCTCTTGAGAGTTACTGATGTAATATGCGGTTGGACAAGAGGCCCACCAAGACATAAAGTAACTTGGTGGTGGGATGAGGGTGTAGAAGCTGCAGTTAAGGAGAAAAGAAGGCTTTTCCGGGAATGGAAGAAGGGTGGTAAAAAGGAGGAATACTTGGTTACCAAGCTTAGGGCTAGAAGAGAGGTATACAGGGCGAAGTCTGAGTCACAGAGACTTTTACTTGATAACTTAAATCACGGGGAAGGGAAAATTATAATATTTAAGGCGGCAAATCAGATGAAGAGAGATAATTGGGATATTATAGGTGAGCAGTGTATGAAGAATGATGATGGAAGGGTAGTGGTGAACAGTGGGGATATAAAAAACACGTTAAGAGAGCATTATAGTCGGTTGTTGAATGAAGAGTTTGACTGAGACAGGGAAGGTTTGGAGCCAGCAGATCCAGTGTTTGGCCACTGGCCTTTGATTGATGCTGCTACTGAGAGTGAGGCAATAGGCAGGATGCAGGTGGGGAAGGCAGCAGGTGTGTCTGGGTTGACTGCTGAAATGTTGAAGGCCTCAGGAGATATAGGGGTGAGGTTAGTCACTCACCTGATAAATATGATTATATATGAGTGTGTTGTCCCAGATGATTGGTTGAAGAGTGTACTGTAATGATAAATGTGTACAAAGGGAAGGATGATGCTCTGGAAAGAGGAAATTATAGAGGTACAAAGCTTTTAGATCAGATAATGAAGGTAATGGAGAGAGTTCTAGAAGGTATGATTAGAGAAAGAGTGAATACTGATGAGATGCAGTTTGAGTTTATGCCAGGCAGGGAGACCACTGATTCTATATTCATTGTTCGACAGCTTCAGGAAAAATATATTGGGAAGAAAAGGGATCTGTATTTTGTTTCTGTTGATTTGGAAAAGGCCTTTGACAGAATCCCTTGAGAGGTGGTGAAGTGGGCAATGAGAAAGCTTGGCTTGGAGGAGTAGCTGGTTATTTTTTTTATTTTTTTTAATTGTCCTACTCTGGGCACAGGCTTCACAGCCTGCTCCCAAGGCCCAGTAGTCCTCCTATATTCCATACACCTCTACATGCCACCACTTCGGCGCTAACACCCACCGTCCATATTGAATATATGCTAGGGTTGTCTCATACAGGACTGATGTATTGGTATTAGCGGGGATATTTTTACGACATGTCGGCGGGTCTTCTGGTAGATCAGTAAAATCTGATTTAATGAAATTCAAATCCTTAAACTGTTCCCTGCCCCAGCGGAGATTTGAACCTGTCTGGCAGGACCTGTTGGTGTGCATCAGGGGTCAGTTTTGAGTCCCATGTTGTTTATCATGGTAACTGAGGCCCTCTCACGTGACTTCAGAAACGGACTCCCATGGGAGATGTTGTATGCTGATGATTTGGTGTTGATTGCAGAGAATGAAAGGGAGGCGGAGGAAGGATTTGGGAAGTGGAGAGATGGTATGGGGCACAAGAGCTTAAGGATAAATACAGATAAAACAAAAGTGATGATATCTAGGGTTGGTGGTGGTACTGTCGAAGATGAAGGAGAGTGGCCATGTGCAATCTACCACAAGGGCGTGAGAAGTAATTCCATCTTGTGCAGTGTTTGTGACAAATGGGTGCACAAGAGATTTAGTGGTATCAGAGGTAGACTGCGAGACAACGCTAATTTTATGTGTGCAGTGTGTTGGGGAGAGCAGGTGGGGATTGAGGCGTGAAAGGATTGAACTTGCTGGTGAGTCTCAAGTGTGTGGAAGAGTTCTGTTATTTGGAAGACATGTTGTGTGCTGGAGGTGGGGCTGGAGCTAGCTCTGTGGCTAGGGTAAGAATTGATTGGAAGAAGTTCAGGGAGCTGTTGCCTTTCCTGACACTGAGAGGACTCTCCCTACGTGCTAAGGGGTCTTTATATGCAGCATGTGTTAGGAGTGTGATGCTGTATGGTACTGAGACCTGGGCAGTAAAGGAAAAGGACATTCGCAGGCTCAAACGTACAAAAATGACAATGATCAGGTGGATGTGCAGTGCGACCCTGCATGCAAGGTCTGGGGGGGCTGGGTTCACGATGGAAGAGTTGAGAGGTAGGATGGGACTGGAGTGTATTTGTGTTGTGATGAGGAGAGGTAGATTGAGATGGTTTGGGCATGTGGAGAGGATGGGGGAAGGTACTTGGGTGCAGAAGGTGAGAAGTGTTAATACTGGGGGTGGGGTTGCGAGGGGTAGACAGAGAAAGACGTGGAACGAGGTCATCAAGTGTGACCTCAGGGTTAAGGGACTGAACAGGGAGGCTGCCATAGATCGTGCAGCATGGAAAGCCGCCAATAGGTGACCAAGGCCGACGCATGCAAGCATGTTGGAGCCTTCAAAAACGAACGAACGAAACGAACGAAGATAGATACATACATAGATAGATACAGAGATTGACACACAGAAAGGTAATTGAAGAGAGAGAGAGAGAGAGAGAGAGAGAGAGAGAGAGAGAGAGAGAGAGAGAGAGAGAGAGAGAGAGAGAGAGAAAGATTATTAACGCATCATGGGTTCAAGTCTCGAGATATGATACCTGGAAAACAAGGAACCTACTAGTGGTTATTTATCATCATCATCATCATCATCATTACCACCACCATCATCATCATCATCATCATCATCATCATCATCATCATCACCATCATCGTCATCACCACCATCATCGTCATCATCATCATCATCATCATCATCTCTGAAAATCTCTCTCTCTCTCTCTCTCTCTCTCTCTCTCTCTCTCTCTCTCTCAGGTCCAATTCCAACTGACTATACAAATGTCCAAACTGCTCTTCCTCAGCGGTTTATTCTGCACACTACACACCAGCCTTGTATCCTGTATATTACTGATGCCGCCTGAGTCCATAGGAAGTAGTATGGGTAATGCTTAAGGAGACATAGCACCACCTCTTAAAAGAGAGAGAGAGAGAGAGAGAGAGAGGGGGGGGGGAATCCTCCCTTCGAACTGTTAGTGACTTTGTAAAGGTGTACAGAAGTGCGTTGTCAAGTTGGAAAAAGATTCAATAAACAAAGAAAATATTATTACGTAAAGGATAAAGTAGGTTAGGTTAGCATAAAATAGGTTAGCATAAAGTAGGTTAGGTTAGCATAAAGTAGGTTAGGTTAGCATAAGGTAGGTTGGGTTAGCATAAAGTAGGTTAGGTTAGCATAAGGTAGGTTGGGTTAGCATAAAGTAGGTTAGGTTAGGATGAATAGGGTTAAGTTACGAAAACTTAGGTGAGGTTTGTTAAAATTGGCACTGATAAGGGTAATTTCCTCCCCCTCTTCCCCCCCACAATAAAAAAGGCGTTCTAAGATGGGGTCCGTCTGTAAACAAACACCGCTGAGGACTGATGCTATTTGTTGTTGAGACAGTTACAGAAAACTGAACTGAACTGAAATATTTATTGCTGTAAAAAGTACAGATTGCTTATACAACAAAAGAAGGTGGTGGGTCTTGCCACACACCTTCTTCAGCCAATGCAGTTATATACAGTTAGTAATTGGACATTCGTGGGTGTTGTTGCCACACAGTGGTTTTTGGGTGTAGCCACATACCCTTTGATAAAAACAAGTTACACTCTATGTTATAAAATACAGAAACATTCGTAAGATGTATTACACACAGGAGTAAGGGATAGTATTAGAGTAGTAAAGGAATACAGTGAACATAATAGTACCAGCCCTGGCCGAAGGTGATGACACCATCGCCTTATCAGCAGGTCGGTGAGTGATGGCCACAACACCCTCCACCACCATCACACCTACTACACTCTCCAGCCACTACACTCTCTCTTGGTTTCAGATCTTCACTTCCTTTTGTTGTGTGTATATTTTATACACATTCTTCACTGGTACACAGTAGCGTTGTCCTTACATTGGTTTGAAGCGGTAGATTTGTCATCAACTATGGCAAAGCAACATCTATCTATATATCTATTGCCAGACGCCTTAATCTCTTATACGAGGTGACCACAAACAAAACGACTCCACGTCACCCTGTCCCTCTTCATTTCACTGCCCTCCTCCCAATTCACACACCCCTCTCTCATATACCTCTCCACCCCATCCCTCCATCTCATCCTTGGCCTTCCCCTCCCTCTTTCCCTCTCCACCTCACTCACATACACTCTCCTCGACAGTCCCTCACTCTTCATCCTTTCCTCATGGCCAAATCACCTCAGTGTGTTTCTCCTAATGCTTCCTATCACATCCACATCCACACCACAACGCTCCTTCACTTCCTCATTTGTCAGTGTCTCGCCATGTGACTCCATAGGCTCCTCTCAAATAACTAATTTCCACTGCTCTCACTCTTGACTTGTGTCCTCCAACAACGTCCAAGCTTCACTTCCATACGTCAGAGTTGGTATTACGATACTGTCATGTAATAACTTTTTCACTTCCGTGCTCACTTCCCTGTTTCTTATCACTGCCTTCAAGGAACCAGCAACCTTTCTTACTTTTTGTACCCTTTCATGCACTTCACCCTCCAAACTTCCATCCTTACTCATCACACTACCCAAGTACTTAAACGTACTCACATTTTCCATTTCCTCATCATCCATCCTCACTGTACATTCACTGACTTCACCTCTCTCGAAGACCATAACTTTACTCTTCCCTACATTCACCTTTAAATTCCGTTTCTTACACTCCCAAACTCATCCACCAAGCCTTGCAGCTCCCCTTCGTCTTCACTTAACAACACAGTATCATCTGCAAACAATAGTACAAGGAGTTTCCAAACACTATCCTCTCTCATTAGGGTCACTCCAACATCCACTGCCCTATCTTGTATCTCTTTTATAACCCCATCTATATACAGATTGAACAATCATGGAATCATGACACATCCCTGTTTCAACCCAACCTTCAAATAGAGTAACTCACTCAGTTCACTATCCACACGCACTGCAGCCTTAGCACCCTCATACATACTCTTCACAGCATTCAGCAACTTCCCATCTACTCCATATATTGTTAATACTTTCCACAGTCCTTGTCTATCCACCCTGTCATATGCTTTCTCCAAATCCATGAAGGCCGCATACAACTTCTTTCCCTTCTCTAGACACTTTTGCACTAAAGATCTAAGAATGAATATCTGATCTACACAACCTCTTCCCTTCCTAAAGCCTACCTGTTCTTCGCCAACTAATTCCTCTGTTATTTCCCTAACTCGGTCAATAAGTGTCCTACCATATACTTTTCCTATTACACTAAGAAGACAAATGCCCCTATGATTACCGCACACATCTTTTTCCCCTTACCCTTTGTACAAGGGAATAATTATACCTGACTTCCAATCATCCGGGACACTACCTTTCTCCCAGGCCAATCTGCACATCTTCCACACACACCCTCTAAAATTACACCTCTCTTTCTCCGCTTCATATCATCACAACTGTTTAGCTGATCATACAGTCTGTACATGAACCTTATTTGCAGATAATTGTATTTTTCCCTTACACTGGCTTGGAAGTACAGTTGTTAGCTGCTGTTGCTAGGTAGCGGGGTGCATGATGAATGTTGCTGGTCTGTGTAAGATAGAACGAAGGATAGCAAGTGTTTGTAAGTGTAGATAAACATGTCTAGATGTAGTGCTTGTTAGTATTTTGGTACATATTCCGGATATTCACGCAGAATTAGGAGTAACAGTTTTTCATTGATTAACCATGTGATTTGTTCAGTTAGCGTCAAAAGTTGTGGGTTTCTGTGCATTACAGTTAGTGGCCATTCCGTTATGTAATGATGCAGTGTGTGTGCCACAGGCGTCCCACACACTGCACATGGTACTGGATCTTCTCTGGTGAATTCCCAATAATATTTATAGCCTAGATAATATTTACTGTTGGGAAAGTTACAGAGAACTTTTACAACAAAAGAAGCTTTTCAAACGCTTTCCACCGCTTTTAAAAGACGTATAAAATATCGAAACTTGAACTCATGATGAGAAAATACTTAAAAATCCCAAGAAGAGCTAAGGTGAAAAAAAAAATGAAAAATAAAATGATCCTATGTGTCCTTAAGCATTTTCAAAGTATGATAAAGAATGCTAAGTTTAATTATGCTAAAAAAAAATGCTAACGAAGAGATAACACGAAGCCTTCCATGCCAGATTCTTATTTTTTATATTTATTTAGGTTCTTTATTTACCATTCAGTACAAGCCCCAACACTCTGGGGAACACTGTCCCCGAAGGCCAAGCAGGAAAGGGTGCATGAGAGCAGGAAATAAATAAATAAATAAATAAATCGGTATCTTAGGGCATAGAAGGTACAGAAGTAATTATCACTACAAGCACAATAATGGACAATGACACAATGATACATACATGGTACAAAGTTGCTACAGTAATTATCGTTATATACATGTTATGAGTAAAGTGGTACATAGATACACACATATGTACATATGTATGCAGTGAGAGGCACATATGCACACATACATATACGTATACATCAATACATATATGCATATATTTACGCACATATAGCCGTAGACATACTGCATGTACAGGATAGGTACGCATGTATGAGATATGGGTATGTGTACAGGCGTATTCATATATACATAGACAGGGAGACATATATATACATGTACACCCTAAATACAGTAGATACATATACGTAGTCACATACACAGGTACACAGACAAAAACGATATGCATTATAAAAGTACCTCTTGATTCAGAATTCCAGCACTAGGACAGTACATGAACATGCCCCTGATGTGTGTGGATGGACAATACACCCCCACCCCCACAAACACCCACACACAAACACACACACACACACACACACACACACAAATATATATATATATATATATATATATATATATATATATATATATATATATATACCAAAATATCCCATCATTGTCCTAGTGCCAGGGCATTACAATGAGGGGAAGTCGGGGTGAAGGGTGAGAATGTCTTCGAGTACATCAAGATGTGTGATGAAGTAGGTACACAAAGCAGGAAACAAGAGTCCAGGAGGTCTGAAGGGGGCAATAACTGGGCAGTTAACGATATGGTGGGATAATGCTTCATCCATTGGATTGTGACAGAGTTCACATGGCCTGTTGGTGGTCGGTCATCCGGTGATTTCCCCTGGGGAGTGATACTCCAGGCGAAAGCGGGAGACAAACACTTCACAGCGGCAGGTGAGGGTGGGGTGCCTGCCATAGGTGTGTCTCACGCCACAGTGGGTGTCATAGTGCTGGGTGGTGACACTAGTGGAACGTTCATCGTTGGAACGCAAGGCTATGTCCTCCCTGAACTCCTCGAGAAGGATTCTCTGGACAATTGTCGTGGACACATGGAGGTGGATGGCAGCTAGGGGGAGGTTACAGACAGCTCGGGCCAGGTGATCTGCCTGATCGTGGCGGATGTGACCAATATGGACTGGAATCCAAATAAAAAAAATCCTGAGAACATGAGCATGAGCCTGATGGAGGCGAGAGTAGAGGAAGGCGGAGAGAGGGGAGGGGCGTCAGGGGGCATTGTGAAATAAGGCAAGGGCAGCTTGGGAATCGTTGATGATTAGACCTGGTAGGTGAGGAGACAGAAGGAAGTCAAGGGCAGAGCATATAGCAAGTAGTTCACACTGGGTACTGCTGGCCCAGTTGGGAAGGCGGTGGGAGGTGGAGGAGATGGGGGAAGCAGAGTTAGTAAACGCAATGCAAGCAGCTCCTGCCCGGCCATTAGCGAGGCCAGAACCGTCAGTGTAGACGTGAATAGGATGAGAAGGGTAGGTGAGGACTATGGAGTTAAGAATTTCAGTGATGGAGATCTGTGAAGCAATTGGTAAACGGTCAGAAGCAGTGGCAGAAGGTGTGTAGTGCACAGCAGGAGTCGTACGTGTCCAGGTAGTGGGCAAAGGGTCAGTAGGGATGGGTGTGACAAGATCAGCACGGATACTGGTGGGATCACAGCCAGAAAGCTGGAGGGGACAGTTGAGTGCCAAACGAATTCTTTTTAGCCAAGATGCCAGGCCTGGCACGTGAGTATGCCGGATCCGATCTAGGTGAGTGGAATCTGAGAGAATGTCAACCAGTCGGGAGGAAAAGGATGAAACAGGAGACGGAACTGTGGTCAGACACTGTGTGGCAATGCAGACTCCAAGCATATGAATGAGATCAGTGTTTGGACACAGATTGAGTTCATGGAGCATGTTGACTACTCTGGCAGACCTGGGGCAGCTAAGAATGAGACACATTGCCTGACTTTGTACCACGTCAAGTGGTTGGAGCTGTGCTGGGGGAACAAGGGGGAGAGTGATAGCATGATAATCAAGAAGAGAGCGAATATATAACAGGCAAAATGATCAAGCGACGGGGATACTAACCCCATGCGAGTCACAAGTGAGCATGATAAGGATTTACATCTGCAATGAAGGCAGGTGCAGATAGTGGAGACATTCTGGGAGGGGTTAAAGAGGGAAGAGAGAGGAATTCCGAGGTATGTATAATCCTGCACTACTTCAAGATGAGAGCCGAGGAGGGTTATGGTTGTGTGAGCAAGCCTATGAGTAAGGGACTGTGTAAACAGTTTGATTTTGGCAGTGTTGATAATCAACCCACAAGCAGATGCAGCCTTGCCAAACTTAACTAGGAGACGTTGACGAGTGATGGGAGAAAGGGAGTGGATGCAGATGTCATCAGCATAGGTTAGGATGAGAGAGGAGTCAGGGATAGGACCTTATAGATGGAGGAGTCTACTCATGAGCAGATTGAAGAGAATGGGGCTAGGTACCCCACCCTGAGGTGTGCCAAGATTGGAGGGTCGGTAATCACTAACCGTCCCACAAAACAAAACCCGAGAGTGACGATGAGACAGGTAGCTTTCAAGCCAGCAGAACAGGTGGCCAGAGACACCCAGGTGGCCAAGTTCGTCAAGGATGACGTCACGGTTTGCGATGTCAAATACAGTTTTGAGGTCAATGAAGGCTGTACAGGAGGAGGATGTGAAGTGAATGAGTAGTTCTGCAAGGCAGTGTTGTGTGATTTGGCCTGGCAGGAAACCAGAAAGGTGGGGAGAGAGCTGGTCCTGAAGAAGATCACAGAGCCTCGCTAAAAGAATTCTCTTGAGGACTTTGCAGATGCAGGAAGTTAGGGGAGTGGGACAGAAATCAGAGGAGTTAGGTTCAGGGATGGGGATAATGGTGCTACTGGTCCAGTCTGCAGGGAGACTACCTTCAGAAAGACTCAGGTAGAACAGTGACAGTAGGGGATTGCCAGGGACTTGAGTAATGAGTCTGAGCGTGGCGTAGATGATCCCGTCATCACCCAGGGCAGTTGCCATGCCTTGCAATAGCACAAAGCGCAACTCATCACTGGTGATGGAGCGATCATTGAGGGGAGAGGGAGTGGAGCGAGCCTTTGCAATATGTGCTAGTCTGTTTCCACTAGTAGCCGAGAGGAGAACCTTGATGGGGGGAGGCAGGGATGTCAGCTGAGATTGGGTGAACCATTTGTCAACTAGGTTGTTGGCATATTCCACAGGATTGTGGTGGAGAAGAGGGGAGGGGGACTCACGTGACTGTACAATTCTGTTAACAAGCTGCCAAGCCTTAGACTAAGGAGTGAGTGAGTTAATATGCTGGAAAAAGTCATGCCAGTACTCCTGGTGAACACTGTGTTTGAGGTCACAGGGGGACTTGGCTGCAGTGAGAAAGGAATGGAGGTTGTCAGCAGTGTGGCCAGCGCAGTACACAGCCGCTGCTCGCTGCACTTCCTCCCCACTGTCCTGTAGGCAGTGATCCCTTACCCACTCCCCAGCCTGGCGAGCAAAGGTTATTGTATGATTGACTTGCAGCACATAATGATCATGGAGGGTCTGTACTACAGTAACTAGGGAGGTGTAAAGTTCAGCTGATGTGAACGAATGACTGGCAAACCAGGTGGTTAGCATGTCCTTGAAAGTGGGTTGCAGCGGAATAGGGATATTAATCTTTTTCCTGACATGGCGGCGCTGGGAGTGTAGTATGGGAACAGAAAATGTGGCAAGGATGGCACTGTGGTCAGAGATAAGAGTAGGGACAATGTCAGCAGTGACAGCACATTGTACCACGATGCTACCAAGGACGAGATCGAGATGGCCTCCCTCAACGTGAGTGGCATGAGGAGTGGGGAATGGATGCAGATGATGGTTATTGGCAAAGTCATGGAGATGATGACCAGCGGGAGAAGCACGGGAAATGCCAAGTGACGGATGAGAGGCACTAAAATCCCCTAGGTAAAAGACAGGTGAGGAGCAGCGAGTAGGCAAAGAGGTGGGGTCACCCCCAGTTGGACTGAGATAGACGTTACATATATACAAAGAGGCATCGTTGACAGTGAGGCGAAATAAGTGAGAGAGGGAGGAGTGAGAAGAGGCAGGTGATTTGGTAATGAGGGTGTGAGGAATGGAGTGACGAATGTATGTAACCAGGCTTTGGCCAGAATGGGTATGATCGCAATGGTATCCCCGAAGCCTGGGTGGGGGTCTGGGGTGACGAGAATGAGGGAAAGCCTCATGAAGGCAGATAACAGCAGGGTGATAAGATGAAGCATAATGAGAAAGATTAGCCAGGTGGCGGTGGACGCTCCGTATGTTCCAAGATAACATTTTATAATTGGATTTGGGAGCCCTTAGGATAAGGGGGGAGACGGACAATTGTCATGAGGGAGTAGGGGAACGGATGGTTGAGGAAGTGAGGGACAGAAGGAAGAGAGTGAGTGGGAAGATAGGAGAGAGGGAGGTCCCATATGTGTGGTTGCCGGGAGAGAGGGAGGGTTGGGGAGGGGAGGGGGTGGCAGAGAGGCGAGGATGTATGGGGGAAAGGAGTGGGTGAGGGAGTACAGACAGAGGAGGCTTGTGTGAGATGGTGAGGCTGGGACACAGGTGGAGGGACAAGGCTGGATGGTGGTGAGACGGGAGGGACAGAAGGAACAGGGGTAACAGCAGTGGTGGTAGTTACATGGGAGCTGGTTTGTGGGAGCTGTGAGGTAGCCAGGCAAGGACTATTAAGGTGAGAGAGCACATACAAAAGAAGACTGCATAGTTCCTCGTACTGGTGTTGCAGGAGTTGCAGTTGATGGTCTGATGGGTGGGGCAGGGAGTGAGGGGGGGAGGGGTGGGCAGCTTGTTGCGGGGCACGGGGAGGGGCAGGAGCTGAGGGGGAGGGAGGAGGGGGACATGATGTGGAACCAGCGGCGGGAGGATGTGTCGGCTGATGATCAGGAGCAGGGGTGGCGGTGGGGGCAGGAGCAGGGGCAGGACAGCCTGAGTGACGACTTGGACAGTCCAGGTGCCAAGCATTGACGCCCACACGCCCACACCTTGGGCACTGGAACTGCGGTGAATGTAGGAGACAAGGTTGGGTAGCCATGGGGTCAGTGGGGGCTGGTGGCGTGGGTGGTAGGGGCAGTTCCGGGAACTCAGATGAGTGGGGGTCAGGTGCACGGGGACTGGGAGAGTGAACGGTGGCGGAGTGCCTGACAGGGCAGGTTGTGGTTGAATGGGGGTCACTGCACAGACCACACCGTTCTGTAGACCGGCAGTAGCGTGAGATGTGGCCAGACTCATAACAGCGATAGCACAAGGGCTGTGATGGCGTGAAAAAATCGTTAGTTTAGTTATCCCATAAAAATATATGGTTTTCTATTATACACAGGTAATCCCGTTTTCTATAATCAGTTAATCCAGTGACATACTTCATATATAATTTCGTCTATCTGGAGACGATTATATTCACCTTAAATGAGGCTTTATAAACTGGAGGGGTTAGATATAGCCTTCATTAACCACTTTACTACTATACCTAATATTTTGGTTCTATAGCAGGCTTCCTTGCACGTCTTCCTTAGCGATTTATTTGGCAGAATACATTTAAGTCTCTTGTTTGTTATTTATAGACCTTTAGAGCTGATATAGTTGCATCAATAACAAAAGGATAATGAGGTGCAGTGTGAAAGATAAATCGCTAGGCAAGAGATACTGGAACATTCTCAAAGTCACTTCTAATCCAGTCCTTAAACTCGCCTTCACAGCTCAGCAGTACAGCATTTGTTTATGTAATAACAAAAAGTAGCAAGATATATACTGTACAACTGCCTTGTATTCTGGTCTCTGATAATGTATTAAATATAACTACGTCAGGTCAATCCAGGTTTTAGAGAAACCTTTACGACCTGTTTAAATATTTGCATACACTTCCATAAAACAGTCGATATGCGAATTATTCTTGAAATATTTCTGTTTTCTTCGCAGCCCACGGTATGCATGGCATACTATCAGTACATAATATAATTTTCGAAATATAGAAGTATTTTCATTTTTAATAAAATAGCCATTTATTTTTTATCACTCGTTGTGTGGCATGTACAATATTGCAAGCTGGTCAACAATACTAGTAACACGTTTTCTTTAGCAACTAAGTTTGTTGGTTACACCTTATCATTCTACCCGCACAGCGCACACTACTCACAACAACAAATATTAGTAAAGCCTTTGATACCGTCCCCCAACACAAACTAATCACCTAAATACACAACACAAACATGGAGAACACCAAGCGCTGGCTTGCCTTTTACTTGTCTGGTAGACAAGCACATGTTACATTTTCGGCCAACCCATCACCAACGCGAAATTTCCCCATCAGATTTGCACAGCGCTCAGATCTTCCACCCACACTCTTCAACCTATACATATATAATATTCCCCCACCCCAACCACCCACATATATTGTCTCATATGCAGATGACATCACCACAACAAGCACAAACCTCCCTGTAGACACAGCCTGTACACTGCAACAGGAGTACCTCAACACACTGCAGACACAGCCTGTACACTGCAACAGGACTATCTCAACACACTGCAGACACAGCCTGTACACTGCAACAGGACTACCTCAACACACTGCAGACACAGCCTGTACACTGCAACAGGACTACCTCAACACACTGCAGACACAGCTTGTACACTGCAACAGGACTACCTCAACACACTGCAGACACAACCTATACACTGCAACAAGACTACCTCAACACACTGCAGACACAGCATGTATACTGCAATAGGACGACCTCAACACACTGCAGACACAGCATGTACACTGCAACAGGACTACATCAACACACTACAGACTTGGGTTAAGGACAACAGGTTGAAAATCACCCCAGCTAAATCCACCAGCACACTCGCCACCAGCTGTAAGCATAAACACAGGTACTCCCCCCAACATCACATTATTTAACAATGTACGTGTGCCACACACCGTACTAACAATGTACGTGTGCCACACACCGTACACTAACATTCTTAGAGAGACATAACATCGGACTCACCTTCATGGACCATGTACAAGACAAGAGGCGGTGCACTCCCAGACTCAATGCACTCAGGGCAACTACAAGGCCAGACTTTGGGCAACAGAAAGAAACATTCTCCTAACTCAAAAAGACAATATTAATATCAGTGATGATCTATACTCCTCCCCCTCCCCCCTCCCCAGCATGGGCTTCCATCCTATCTAACACAACACCTTTGCAAATCGTACAGAACAACGCCCAACGCATCACCACTGACTGCGCCAAATCCACTTCCTTAGGTAAATTACCGTCTAATATTAAAGTCCTCCCAGTGAGAGACTACCTTCATATGAGGGGCACACAATTTTTTGCATTAACCTGTTCCAGTGCACAACACCTCTGTTGTTATATAACACACACATAACACACCTAGGCACATAAAACAATCACCATACAAACCATTTATAACAATATCCCACCTCCAGATATTCTAACACCTGCAATAAAAAAACACCTACATACTCACTTCATAATAATATACCACCTCGATCACAACACCATACTATCAGCCCCCCCTCCCCCCGTGTCTCTCGTTCTTCCTGTAAAAACAAACCCAAATTACGACAAAGAATCGATCGTAAGTATGGTCGAGAATTTCACCCCTGGCTCGGAATTGTATCCCGGCTTGGACGGTGATTAATTTATTAAGTTTGGTTCGGCCTTTCCAATGGTGAAAATGGCTGACTCAGTGCCAGCAAAAGACAAGGCCACGGCTCTTCATCTTTTCCTTTGCATTTCTTCGTGACTAGCACCAAATTCGAGCAATAATCTCTTCTTCCTGCTCAATAGTCAAGATGGAGATATGGCAGTTTTAGGCCAAGTTAGAGTAAATAGCGGTTATATGGCTCCACTCTCAAAGGCAGTGTTAGGACTCTACATGTATTCCATAGCACTTCTTCGTGACTAGGCCTGAATTCGATCAACAAACCCTTCTTCTGTCTATAGCCAGTCGCCTTAATCCCGTAAAGGGTGGCCACAAACAAATCTGCAACTCGTCTTCTATCCGCTGCTATTTAGCTGCCCTCCCTGCCAACTCACGCCCTTTCTCTCATATGCCTCTTCACTCCATCCCTCCACCTCATCCTCTGTCTCCCTCTGCCTCTCCCCCCCTACGCCTCACTCACATTTATTCTCCCTGTCAGTCTCTCACACTTCTTCCTCTCGACATGGCCAAACCAACCCAGTGTAATTCTCTCAGTGCTTTCTTATCACTTTCACATCCACACCACAACACTCTTTCAATTCCTCATGTGTCAGTCTGTCTCTCCATGTGACTCTACATACTCCTCTCAAGTAACTCATTTCCACTGCTCTCACTCTTGAATTCTGTTCCTCCAACAAGGTCAAGCTTCACTTCCATACGTTAGAGTTGGTATCATAGTACTATCATGCAGCAGCTTTTTTACTTCCATGCTCACTTCCTTGCTTCTTATCGCTGCCTGCAAAGAACCAGCAACCTAACTCCCTTGTTGTACAGTACATACTGTCAAGCACTTCATCCTCTAAACTTGCGTCTTTCCTCATCACACTGCCCAAGGTCTTACACTCACAATTTCCATTTCCTCACCATCCAACCACACTGTGTATTCAGTGACTTCATTCCTCTCAAAGACCACATCTTTACCCTCCCCTATATCAACCCTTAGATTCTGTTTCTTACACATTCTCCCACAGTCATTCGGTGGGGGCTTCCATCATCCACTCAGTGTAGTGCAATTCTACTCCAGGGTGACTGTACATTGAGTGACAGTCCAAATAATTTTTTGTATGCCAGCAAATCACTTTCATACGCTGGTTGGTAACCTTATAACCAACCCATTCTTTAGACCTTGTAAACAACCAATACGTGTTCCCTATGTGTCAACATATGGGTTGGAGGAGGGTTAGGGCCCCTCCCAGGAAAACAACTAACTGAAAAGACAAACCAAACCCTTCCCATTTCAATATTCAAGTTGGAGAGATAGCTGTTTTAGGTCGTTGGAGAGATTACATGGTTTCTGTGACCCTCGATACCATCCTTATCCCAGGATTTCAAAATGCTTCACTTTTAGTCAACAACTTCAGCCTGCAGGAAACCAGGCTGAGGAGTTTTCTTCTGCGTATCATTTTTGCACTTTATATCCAAGAAAGTCTAGGCAAGGTTAGGATTGTTTTCTTAGTATCAGGGTAGGTTAGTGTGTTACGTGGATTAATCTATTAGGTTAAGTTGCGTTCGTTCTCTTACTATCAGGTTAGGTTAGTGTGTTACATAGATTAATCTGTTAGGTTAACTTACGTTCATTCTGAAATGATAACAGCGAGCAGTGACACGACACCCCCAGAAGGTGACAACAGAGGGTTAGATGTAGCGTACGGGGTATCCGTACTATATGGGCACAAGTCCTGGGTAGCCGCATGCCCCTACTCCCCAGAACCGACCCGGCCAATACACCTCAGCCCGGGCGCACTGTACTCTCGCCAGCCTGGCCTGCGTCGAGATCGGGGTGGAGCTGACCCTCACAATCCATACAGCCCCTTGGAGCAGCTCCATTTTAGAGACGGCCTCAAGCCACACCACAAAAGAGATGGCCTCAAGTCGCTTCACTTCTGAGATGGCCTCAAGTCGCTTCACTTCTGAGATGGCCTCCAGCCGCTCCACCTATACTATCCGCAGGGTCGGTAGCGGTCCAGAGGACACAACACGGATGATGGCCTCCTGCTGCACCCGCAGATGAGAGACGGTCTCCAGCCGCTCTACACCTGCACGTTGTCCTCCCGCATCCACCTGCTGTAGCACCAGTCCCCAGCCAGGGAGTCCACTGCTATAGTAGGACTCGCGTAAATGTGCGGCTTTGGTGTGACCCGCACCTGTGTACAATGGTGCCACGTTTCCCCAACTTGCGATGTGAAACGGAAGCTATTTATGTACAAGGCATCACAAATACGATAAATTCAGATGAATAAAACTTACACTTGTGTATTATGATGGATGAATCGACAGTAATCTTATTATGCATAAAATACTTATACAGTAACACAGAAACATGGCATACATATTGTACAGTGTTGCTAAAAGAAATTGTAGTCACTTTTAATGGTTTTTAGCGTAGTTTTAAGGTGGGTAATAATATCACAGTTATGGATATAAGATAATGAGCCTGAAAAAAGAAGAAATATGCCAATATCCAAAGTAAAAGAAATAATTCATATAATTCTTGTGAGTGGCAACACTGACACACCCAGTCTGGCCTAAGGTAAAGTATGTACCCCTCCACAGACCCAAGCATAGCTTGTACAGGTGTTGCTAGGGAAAAATGCTCACATTTACTGGCTTTTACCGTAATTTTAAGGGCGAGGAATAATCACAATTATAATCATAAGCTAATATGTAGGACAAAATGATAGGCATATGCCAATACCGAAGTAAAAAAAAAAAAAACATTATTCACTCGCGAGCGGCAACACTTCCACCCAGTCGGTGGCCTTGACCTCAAGGGTGGTGTGGAAATGATGTCAGATTTACAATATATACAATATTATGTAAAAGAAAATATCCAAAATGTCTCTTGCAATAGAAGAGAGAGAGAGAGAGAGAGAGAGAGAGAGAGAGAGAGAGAGAGAAGCAGGCAGGAGAGGGGCAAGGTTGAATGCATTGTCGGCATGGCGGAGGGTGGTGGTGGTTAAGGCATTGTCAGGCTGAGAGAGAGATGGAGGAAGGGGAAAGAGAATGAATGAATGAAAATCAATCATGGTACTGCAATAACGGGTCATCTGTCGCCGTATACAAAAAATGATAATTATCACTAAATATAACAAAACCAAATTAACAAATGAAAGCACAATTATAAATAACTTATAAATGAATCAAAAGTACTCAGGGTGGCTCATATCTCCTGCCAGGAGAGAGAGAGAGAGAGAGAGAGAGAGAGAAAAAAAAAAAGAACGTGGCAACACTGTACACAGTGCGGGCCACACCACAGGCGCAAATTTATGCGAGTACTACTATAGCAGTCTGGTGGCAGGGCCCTGTACTGTCCCTGGGGCTGTTTTCCCTACAGCTGGCCCCTGAGGAGGGCCTGCCCCTGACGGACCCCTCCCTGGAACGACGCCGTAGTCCCCTCCTGACGGTGGAGTACCCCGGAGCAGACCACAGCCCCCAGGTCCCCGATGGCGCCCCCGGCACACTGGGGTGAGACCCACCCCACCCCTGGCTGAGGTGATGTGGATCCTCCACCCAGCGGCTCAGAAGGCATCTGGAGGAGTTGTTTGGCCCCTACCTTGCCAGTCAGACCTCTGCCCCCAGCCCCCAGCACCCGGGGCCCCTCATCACGCCCATGGGGATCGACGTCAACCTACCTGGACTATAAGTGACCCAGGTGTGGCTCAGTACGTTGACATACAGGAGAGTACCAAAAGCGGATTCAATAAGTGACCATGCCTAGAGAGTGACTTAAAAGTGCAGTGTTATAGAAGTAAGGCTCCCGTATCCAAAGTGGTCACCGTTATTCCTCAGCACGCCCCCCCCTCTCTCCCTCGTACCTGTGTCAACCTAGATTCTCCCCTCCCTCCCCCCCCCCAGTTGTCCCCAGCAACAAGATCATGTCAGTGCACCCCTCAGTGATCGTGACAATGTTGAACACAAGAACTCTCATGTGATCAGGAGCCACCAATCTTAGAGACTGTACACAAATCATAATCCCGAGGCACCCAGATTCATATTGTGAACCGTACCACCCTGAATTGTGAACTGTGTCTATCATGTATCCTGCGAGATACGCTTACCCCTTTCAGCAGCCCAAGAATTGATGAGTCAGAAATATTGTGAGACATCCTATTGCCCTTATGTAAGATTAGTGAATATACGTGTGAGTTGTTGCCTTGAGTTTTTATGCCCTTTTCCTCCTATATTTGTCGTATAGCCCCGGTCTTGAAAAAAAAAAAAAATACTAGGCCAGGCTTTCTTAGGACGGGAAGCCGCCCTAAAAACACCTAGCATAACACGTTCTCTTAGTATCAGGTTAGGTTAGTGTGAAACGTAGATTAATGTTAGTTTAAGTTACGTTCGTTCTCTTAGTATCAGGTTAGGTTAGTGTGAAACGTAGATTAATCTGTTAGTTTAAGTTACGTTCGTTCTCTTAGTATCAGGTTAGGTTAGTGTGTTCGGTAGATTAATCTATTAAGTTACGTTCGTTTTCTTAGTATCAGGTTAGGTTAGTGTGTTACGTAGATTAATCTATTAGGTTACGTTACGTTTGTTCTCTTAGTATCAGGTTAGGTTAGTATGTTTGTCAGTTCGGTTAATCTGTTAGATTAGGTTTGTTTTCTTAGTATGAGGTAAGTTTAGTTTGGTGGTCATTTAGGTTAGTCTGTAAGGTTAAGTAACCTTTACAACAATAAATATTTCAATCAATTAGGTTTGTTTTCTTAGTATTAGCATGTATCAACTCACGTAGACTCCCCTCTCTCTCTCTCTCTCTTACATGTTCTGTATATTGCACCCACTCCTGTGTGACCTTCAGTGACATCGTTGGCCCCAGTTTATGGATTTTGGGTCAATTTCCAACTGGCCTTACAGATTTCCTAACGCCTCTTCTTCAGCGATTTATCCTGTGCTCTACACACCAGTAACCTTTTATCCTTAAAATACACACCGCCGCCGTCGGACCACCCACCCCGCCACCCCCCATCCCGCTGCCGAGCCGCAGCTCTACCACCACCCCAGGAGGACACCAAGGTGGGCCAGGTCAGTGTGATATTGACCCAGAGCGAGAAGGGCGCCGGGGCGCCCTACCTTGAGTCCCTCTTCCCCTCAACCGACCCAGTGGCAACAACTCAGGAATGAGAGATGACCTCACGGACGGAACAGCCCTCACCAGGTTCGGGGTGGGACTGCTCCAGGTACAGTCCCAAGCAACACCGCAGTAATGGCCACCGTACGTACCGGGGAGGGAGCGGCCACTGTATGCCCCTCAGTTGTGTCCCCCTGTAGTGCCGCCACAACGGCCACTGTCTGTGTGGGGGAGGGAGCGGCCACCATATGCCCCTCAGCTACAGCCACATCTAGAGATAGCCTTGGCATGCTAGCCATTGAGCACACACCGACAGGCAAAAGCAGGAGGAGTGGAACCGCAACAACGGCCTCTGTACGTGTCAGGGAGGGAACGGCCACCGTACGTCCCTCATCCACCTCCTCCTCTTCCTCCTACGGGAGTAGCACTGCGGTAACGGCCACCATACGTACTGAAGATGGAGCGGCCACCGTACGCCCCTCAGTTACTTCCCGTTGGGTGGGCAGAACCACGACAATGGCCACTGCACATGTCGGGGAGGGAACGGCCACCATACATCCCTCATCTGCCTCTTCCGCCTTCGGGAGCAGCACCGCCACAACGGCCACTGCCCATGTGGGGGAAGGAACGACCACCGTACGTCCTTCCGCTGCTACCCTCAGAGACTTTGGAATCGCCACAACGGCCACCATATGTGTGGGAGAAGGAGTGGCCACCAAACGCCCTTCATCTGCAGTCTCTAGGGCTCTCCCGGTGGAGAAGGTCTCTTGCGCGGCCGGCTCACTACCTCTCAGCTGCGCAGGACGCCCTTTACTCTCTCTCTCTCCAGGTGTGGTTCTCCGGACGTGCTGCCGTTACTGGAGTAGTGGCGAGGTCCTATCCCTGCCCTGCAGCTGACCCCTAGATGACGCCAGCGCCTGACAGACGCCCAAGAGGAGAGGTGCCACTGTCTACCCCTGACAGCGCCCCACTCTGTAGGCGACCACAGCATCTGGCCTCCCAGGGCCAGCCAGCAGGCCCCAGAGCAGGACCACTCAGGCCTCACTCCCCACAGGCCCTCCGCCCAGAGTAAAAGGCAGCAGGCCAGCCTCCTGAAGTTGTTTGGCCCCAGCCCCGAGGGCCACCTACCAGGTCGAGGCCCCCAGACAGTAGGGCCTCCCTGCATCCCATCTACAAAGCAGGCCCGGGCAGTAGAGCCGTATATTGTCTCCTGCAGGAGAGCTCTCCAGTGGGGCCCCCTCCCACTCCCAGGCGCCACCTCCACTGACCCCAGGGACAAGTGGTGTAGTGCCGACGGCCCTTATTCCTCCAGTCGTATCAGAGACTAAGTGAATAGACAAAAGTGAAAGTGATCGTAGAACAATGACAACGTAATATAAAGTGACAATCAGTGAGTACAAGCACAAAGGGGAAGTGCTAGTAGAACAGTGAAAATATAGTATAAAGTGACCATCTGTGAATATAAACAGCAGGGCAGAGAACAAGGGTCAGTAAACACGAATACCAAGGGGACTGTGATAAACTAGAGTACCGTGTGTAAACCAGTGGTGCCCTGAGATAAACTGAGACCAGCCAGTAAAGACAGAACTAGTAAAACAGTGTCGCCACGGCTAAGTGACATTCCCAAGTAGTGGCATACCTGTGGAGAGGTGGGGGGACTGTTTGAAACTGCCCCCCATGCCCCGAATTGAGGGGGGGCCCCAAAAAAGCCTTAAAAATTTATAAGCTTTTTTCTTAATATTTAAAATATATATATTTATCATCCCGACAATCCCGGCTGAGATATTAGGTAAGTTTTGAGAATTAGGGGGGCTAGGTTCTTTGGGGGGCCCCCCTTCTGGAGGGGGGGCCCCCCAAAGAACCTAGCCCCCCAGGTCCCCAAATCTCTAGGTACGCCCCTGTTCCCGAGTGCCGAGGCCCGAGCCCTGTAATGTGTATAGTAGTGTCAACCAATCTAACTCTTCATTCCACCCATGTATAGTATATCCAGTCGAGCATATTAAAAGACAACTGTGCCTTAGTTCTAGCCACTGCACTGAGCCTTGACTTGCAATATCCATGTATGTTGAAATACTTGTATTTGCCCTTAACTACTTTACTGTGTTGTGTACACTTTATAGTAACTCTGCCACCCTGCCCATTCTGTATCCAGTGTCTCTTTGTTCTATATTGTAAGGAGTTAGAACTAAGACAATAGATGTGCTAAGGTATACTGTCGAGTTTTTATGCCCTGTTCATTTGTGTGTGCTTACTTCCGGTCCGGAAAGAGGACCCCGCTCAGTCACGGACGTTTTTAGGACAAGAGGTCGGACTAAAAACACCCTGCATACAAACCTGTATATATCTTGAAATATCCGCTGCCGCCGGACCAACCACCCCACCACCCCCCATCCTACCACTGAGCCACCGCCTCACCACCACCCCAGGAGGAAACCACGGCAGGCCAGATCATTGAGAGACCAACCCGGAGCAAGAAGGGTGCCAGGGCTCCCCTGTCCTGAGTCCCTCTTCCAACCAACCTGTCTGACAGAAGCCACGCAGGAAAAAGACACGACCCTGCGGGCGGGGCAACCTTCACCAGGTTCGGGGTGGGACTGAGCCAGACTCAGTCCCAGACAACACCGCGGTAATGGCCACTGTACGTGCCGGGGAGGGAGCGGCCACTGTACGCCCCTCAGTTGTTTCCCCCTGTAGCACCACCACAACGGCCACTGTACGTGTGGGGGAAGAAGCAGCCACTGTACGCCCTTCAGCTACAGCCACATTTGGAGATGGCCTCGGAGCATAAGCTATTGAGCGCGCTCCGACTGGCAAAGGAAGGAGGAGTGGAACCGCAATAACAGCCACTGTACGTGTTGGGGAGGCAGCGGCCACTGTACACCCCTCATCCACTACCTCCTCCTCCTACGGGAGTAACACCGCGGTAACGGCCATTGTACATGCCGGGGAAGGAGCGGCCACTGTACGCCCTTCAGTTACCTCCTGCTGGGCAGGCAGAACTGCAGTAACAGTCACTGTACGTGCCAGGGAGGGAGCGGCCACTGTACGCCCCTCATCTGCCTCTTCCTCCTTAAGGGCAGCACCGCCACAACGGCCGCTGTATGTGTGGGGGAAGGAGCGGCCACTGTATGCCCTTCAGCTGTGGACCTTAGGAGTTGCGGAACTGCCACAACGGCCACTGTACGTGTGGGGGAACTACATGTGGGGGAAGGAGCAGCCACTGTACGCCCTTCATCTGCGATTCCTGGGGTCCTCCCGGAGAAGGAGGTCCCTTGTGCGGCCGGCCTTCCACCTCTCAGCTGCGTTGGATGCCCTTTGCTTTCTCCCTCCAGGTGTGGTTCCCGAGGTACTGCCGGAGTGGTGGTGTGGTCCTGTCTCTGTCCTGCCACCTACCCCTGGACAGTCCCGGCCCCTGACATACGCCCGACGGAAGAGGTGCTGCAGTCTGCTCCTGATGGCGCCCCACCCTACAGGCAGCTGCAGTATCCGGACTCCCAGGCCCGACCAGGTGGTTCCAGAGCAGGGCTGCTTGGGCTCCACTCCCCCACGGCCCTCCGCCTGGAGTAAGAAGCGACAGGCCCGCCTCCTTCAGTTGTTCGGCCCCAGCCCCGAGGGCTGCCCTTTAGGTTGAGGCCCCCAGACCGGAGGGCCTTCCTGCACCTCATCGACGAGGCTCCAGTATGAGGGCCTCCTATCAGGTTGAGGCCCCCAGACCGTAGGGCCTCCCTGCACCCCCGACGAAGAAGGCCCGGGCACAGGCAGTGACGCCCCTGCGGGTGGTGCACTGCCTCCTACAGGAGGGCTCCCCAGTAGGGCCCCCTCCCACGCCCGGGCGCCTCCTCTGTTAAGCCCAGGAAACAAGGGCGAGTAGTGATTTCAACGCATCTTTTGTGTCTTAAACTGCAGAGACATGAGTGAACAGTGCGGCCAGAATAATATAAGTAACAGTGAAACGAATATCCAAGCAAAACGGAAAAGACTAGTGAACACGGGCCCAGATACATACAGAAATATTGGGTCAGAACTTCAGGAGCGTCAAGGAAAATAATAATCTTATTAACATTGTCCCTGCGACTAAGTGACTATCTCGAGTGTGGTTACTCATCCCCTGACAAGTTATAGTAATATTCACTCTCTCGACCCCTGGCCCTTTTTGCTCCTAGTGCATCTGGTTCAGACTATTAATTGTCAGTTCTGCCTATATCCATAATACGGGTATTATGTATTTGTAACTCACCATCTGTGTAAAACTGAAAAGCCCCGCGTTCTGCCCGAGATGTATGTGAATACATTGTATTGGGAAGTTAACTCTGTAAACCTGTCTAACTCATATCCTGTAACTCTTTGTTTCTATATTGTAACGGTGTATTGAACTAAGACAATAGATGTGTTAAGGTGTACTGCCTAGTTTTTATGCCCTGTTCCTTTGTGGGTGCTTTATTTCCGGTCAGTCGCGGGCGTTTTTAGGACGAGGAGTCGGACTAAAAACATCCCGCATAACATATCTGATGCAGATAGTGTCGATATTAAAACAATAAGTACTGTGTTAAAGAATGATATGTTCAATTCTGCTAAAGAAATTGCTGATGAAGAGGTAACACGACCATGACATTAAGAAAAAAAAAGAAAAAAAAAGTCCATCGTTAGCTTAGTCAGCCCTGAAAATATTTTTGGTTTTCTGTTATAAACACGTAATCCCATTTTCTTTAAACAATTCATAATAATCTAGTGACGTACTTTATATATAATTTCGTCCATTTCCAGACGATTATATTCACCTTAAATGAGACTTTTTTAAACAGAAGGGTTAGATATAGCCTTCATTAGCCACTTTACATAATATTTTGGTTCTATAGCAGGCTTCCTTGCACGTCTTTCTTAGCGATTTATTTGGCAGAATACATTTAAGTCTCTTGTATGTTATTTATAGACCTTTAGTACTGATGTAGTTGCATCAATAACAAAAGGATAATGAGGTGCAGTGTGAAAGATAAATCGCTAGGCAAGAGATACTGCAACATTCCCAAAATGACTTCTAATCCAGTCCTAAACTCGCCTTCACAACTCAGCAGTACAGCATATGTTTATGTAACAACAAAAAGTAGCACAATATATACTGAGCAACTGCCCTGTACTCCAATATTTTAAAATGTATTAAATATTACTACGTCAGATCAATTCAAGTTTTACAAAAAAAACTTTAAGCCTCGTTTAAATATTTGCATATATATCCAGAACACAGTCAATTTTTTAATTTTTATTGAAATATATTTGCTTTCACCCCACTCGTAGTCACACACCGCAACTCAGCCAGGAGACAGGGCGTGTGTGCTGGGAATTCCCCAGGCCCTGTCTTCCCCATTATCTTACTCAAGACAACCACCACCAACCGGGCTACAGCAAGGCCCGGTCTCCTCGATAATGAGGAGAGAATCATCAACAACAACAACACTCGTAGTTTACTGACTGGGCTAACATATGGCCCGGCCCCTTCCATTTAAACGAAGGGGAAATCTTTAACAAACACAAACAAAACTCGTAGTTTGCTTTCATCTCACTCGTAGCGCACACACACCACAAAGCCAGTCAGGAGACACGACGTGTGTGATGGGCATTCCCCAGGTCCTGTCCTCCCCACTTAGTGTTCTTTTAATCAGCCCATACACCACTGATCGGGCTAATTTATGGCCCGGCCTGCATTATACGTGCAGGGAATCTTTCAACGAACGAACGAACTCGTAGCGCGTAGCTTTTAATTGTATCGGGGTCGGTTGCTTACTACTTTTTCTCTATTTTTGGATTATACCAGCAATTGAAAGTTTTAAACAGCATTCTCTTTTTCATCACTCGTTCTGTGATACGTTATACGTATTACAAACTGGCCAACAATACAAGTAACACGTTTTCTTTAGCTACTAAGTTTGCACGGTACACCTTATCATTGTACCCGCACAGCGCACACTACTCACAACAACAAATATTAGTAAAGCATTTGATGCCGTCCCCCAACGCAAACTAATCACCTAAATACACAACACAAACATGGAGAACACCAAGCACTGGCTTGCCTTTTACTTGCCTGGTAGACAAGCACATGTTACATTCTCGGCCAAACCATCACCAACACGAAATTTCCCCATCAGAGTTGCACAGCGCTCAGATCTCCAAGAACACACTCTTCAACCTATACATATATAGCATTCCCCCACCCCAACCACCCACATATATTGTCTCATATGCAGATGACATCACCACAACAAGCACAAACCACCCTGTAGACACAGCCTGTACACTGCAACAGGACTACCTCAACACACTCCAGACACAGCCTATACACTGCAACAGGACTACCTCAACACACTCCAGACACAGCCTGTACCCTGCAACAGGACTACCTCAACACACTGCAGACACAGCCTGTACACTGCAACAGGACTACCTTAACACACTGCAGACACAGCCTGTACACTGCAACAGGACTACCTCAACACACTCCAGACACAGCCTGTACACGCAACAGGACTACCTCAACACACTAGACATAGCCTGTGCACTGCAACAGGACTACCTCAACACACTGCAGACACAGCCTGTACACTGCAACAGGACTACCTCAACACACTGCAGACTTGGGTTAAGGACAACAGGTTGAAAATCACCCCAGCCAAATCCACCAGCACACTCTCCACCAGCTGTAAGCATGAACACAGGTACTCCCCTCAACATCACAGTATTTAACAATGTACGTGTGCCATACACCGTACACTAACATTCTTAGAGAGACACAACATCAGACTCACCTTCAAGGACCATGTACAAGACAAGAGGCGGTGCACCCCAGACTCAATGCACTCAGGCGAACTACAGGCCCAGGCTTTGGACAACAAAATGAAACACTCTGCTTACTCTGAAAGACAGTATTTATATCAGTGATTATCTATACTCCTCCTCTCCCCCCCTCCCCAGCATAGGCTCCCATCTAATCTAACACCCACAACACCTTTGCAAATCGTACAGAACAACGCCCTACGCATCACCACTGACTGCTCCAAATCCACATCCTCAGCTCACTTACCATCTGATATTAAAGCCCTCCCAGTGAGAGACTACCTTCATATGTGGGGCACACAATTCTATGCATTAGCCTGTTCCAGTACACAACACCTCTGCTGTTATATGACACACACACAACACACCTAGGCACATAAAACAATCACCATACAAACATTATATATCCCTCTCTAACCATAATTATCTCACCTCCAGATATTCTAACACCGACAGTGAAAAAACACCTACATACTCACTTCATAATAATATACCACCTCGACCACAACACCATACTACCAGCCCCCCCCCCCCCAATGTCTCTAGTTCTTCCTGTAAAAACAAACCCAAGTTGCGACAAAGAATCGCTCGTAAGTATGGTCGAGAATTTCACCCCTGGCTCGGAATCGTATCCCGGCTTGGACGGTGATTAATTTATTAAGTTTGGTTCGGCCTTTCCAATGGTGAAAATGGCTGACTCAGTGGCAGAAAAAGACAAGGCCACGGCTCTTCATCCTTTCCTTTGCACTTCTTCGTGACTAGCACCAAATTCGAGCAATAATCTCTTCTTGCTGCTCAATAGTCAAGATGAAGAGATGGCAGTTTTATGCCAAGTTAGAGTAAATAGCGGTTATATGGCTCCACTCTCAAAGGCAGTGCTAGGGCTCTACATGTATTCTATAGCACTTTTTCATGACTAGCATTGAATTCGATCAGTAAACCCTTCATCTATCATTATATATCCAGAATCATTAGTCCCGTTTGGAGTGACCACAAACAAATCGCCTCGACGTCTGTGTATCCCCTACCATTTCGCTGCCCTCCCTGCTAACTCACGCCCCTTCTCTCATATGCCTCTTCACTCCATCCCACCACCTCATCCTCTGTCTCACTCTGTGTCTCCTCCCTACCCCCTACACCTCACTCACATTCATTCTCCTTGTTAGTCTCTCACATTTCTTCCTCTCCACATGGCCAAACCAACCCAGTGCATTTCTCCCAATGCTTTCTTATCACAACCATATCCACATCACAACACTCCTTCACTTCCTCATTTGTCAGTCTCTCTCCATGTGACTCCAGATGCTCCACTCAAATAACTCATTTCCACTGTTCTCACTCTTGACATGTGTCCTTCCAACAAGGTTGATGCTTCACTTCCATATGTTAGAGTTGGTATCAATACTGTCATGTAGCAGCTTGTTTTACTTCCATGCTCCCTGTTTCTTGTCACTGCTTTAAAAAAGCCAGCAACCTAACTTCCTTGTTGTACAGTCAAGCACTTCATCCTCAAAACCTCCATCTTTCCTCATCACACTACCCAAGGACTTAAGTGCACTCACATTCCATTTCCTCCTCATCTAACATCACTGTACATTCAGTGACTTCATTCCTCTGGAATACCACAACTTTGCTCTCCCCTACATTCTCTTTTAGATTCCATTTCTTACATATTCTCCCACACTCATTCAGTGGGTGTTGTCATCATCCACTCACTCAGTGTAGAGTTATTCTACTCCAGGGTGACTCTACATTTAGTGACATTGGAAATAATTTTCTGTAAGCCAGCAAATCATTTTCATAAGCTGGTCGGTAACCTTATAACCAACCCATTCTTTAGACCTTGTAACCAACCAATACGTATTCCCTACATGTCACCAAGTGGGTTGGAGGAGAGTTAGTGCACCTCCCAGGAAAACAACTAACTGAAAAGACTAACCAAACCCTCCGTATCTCAATATTCAAGATGGAGAGACAGCTGTTTTAGGTCGCTGGAGAGATTACATGAGTTCTCTATCCCTCGCCACCATCCTTATCCGGGACTTAAAAATGCTTCACTTTAGTCGACAACTTCAGCCTGCAGGAAACCGGGTTGAGATTTTTCTTCTGTGTACCATTTTTGTACTTTTTACCCAAGAAAGTCTAGGTAAAGCTAGGTTTGTTTTCTTAGTATTAGGTTAGGATAGTGTGTTACGTAGATTAATCTATTAGGTTAAATTACGTTCGTTCTCTTAGTATCAGGTTAGGTTAGTATGTTACGTAGATTAATCTATTAGGTTAAGTTACGTTCGTTCTCTTAGTATCAGGTTAGGTTAGTATGTCAGTCAGTTCGGTTAATCTGTTAGGTTAGGTTAGGTTTGTTTTTTAGTATGAGCACGCATTAACTCACACTTCCACCTCTCTCTCTCTCTCTCTCTCTCTCTCTCTCTCTCTCTCTCTCTGCATGATTATTCGTAGTCAATGTATGTAAAATTATTCATGAAAGGTTATACATGTGCGTGTTGATGACATGAATATATTACATCGTTGATAGCCTGTGTGTGTGTGTGTGTGTGTGTGTGTGTGTGTGTGTGTGTGTGTGAAGCATACAATTATGGATGATTTAACTGTGCATTGTATCATTACTACCCTTGTGTAGGAGGGGGACGCCTTCACGTGGTGGCATTGATATAACCATACTGCTCCACTGCCTGGCTACGCAAACGTCCACCAGCTGCCTCTCTGTCCCCCGAAAGGAGCATGATGAGCTGTAGATGGGGAGTTTCAACCTGCAGTCCATTTGGTTGGCGTGTCAGATGAACTTGAGTCAACAACAACAACAAAGACAGCAACAACAACATAATAACAACTATAACAATAACAGTAATAGTAACAACTAGAGGCCCCCCCAAGGGGGGAATCACACCAGCCACGAGCCCATAAATATCTAGCGCGGCTTGGAATATGACCTTGTGTTCTGGTGTCAACATCTTTTTCCATATGAAGTTGTAGTATCACACATTTTACATAATTTTTAAAGCTGTTTAGTCATAATTAACAGTGTGTAATGAAGTGTGAATGATGAACAACCAAATATCATTTCGCTGTTAGCTGTGGTATAGGAAGAAGGTGGATGGCAGACCACAAGGGTCACCCTGTTTCAATTATAAAATGAAGGTTAGGAGAAGTGAAAAGATATCTGAATAGTGCGTAAGTGTAAAGTCCTGGGGAACCATTTATTATGTTGGTATATGTGAATGTACTTAATACCATTTTATAGAGGTGTGTAATGTGCTAGTAGAGTTGTCATTTATCTCTATTTTTTGCATAAGCCCAGAGTATATGTAATGCTCGGCACCTCACTTTTTAGCTGACCTCAGCACCGCACCCTAGTCCGCTCGGTGACTGTACAGCGTCAGAGGCCGTTTTACAGTTTTAAAGGGAGGTGGTGTCGCTCCTACATATCTCTCGGGTCGCAGTTATATTATTCTGTACCCAATAAAGAGAGATTTAAACTGCTCATTTCTGTCACCTTACGCTACCACTTGATAACAGACCAGCTTCCACCTTCTCGTGGCAGAGGACCTTTGGTGGGAAGTGTCGGGCAGTGACGGCGAGTAGCTGACGTGTACTACAGACAGTGTCGTCGATCCAACACGGTGGTCTAGTTATACTATACAGCAGAACACATTTATTGGTGCTAGCCGTGTACCGATACATTAAATTGGTGTTCAGTGCTGGGATACGATACGTGCTAAAGGGTTTATGCTGTGAACCAGTAACCCTTGCAATCGCTCGTTCCTGAAGGTGAAACAGAAAATCTTACTCAACTGTTGTAAGGGGACTAATTACTCGTGAGTTAAGTTGAGCAGATAAACTGGAGTGGTGCATATTAATTCCTCCCATTATTCTGCCAGTGCGAGATTCTTATCTTAAGCACAAACTGGCAGTTATCTCGCCCTGTGGTGTGCGAGATATCTCCATCTTCAAACGCAAACTGGCAAGAATCTCGCTCTAGTGTGTGAGAGGCGAGATAAGGGGAGTTCAAGCCAGTGCGGTGAGGAGTGGGTCAACTAGCGAGCGACTTCTAGCAACTGGCGCGGACGGCCGAACCGAGCCGAGGGAGACCGAAAGCGGCGGGCCTGGCGTGATGCGGGGCGAACAACTCGCTTGCTAACTCCCACAGCGAGCGGGCTGTCGTGTGGTTGGAGGAGTCTGGTGGAGTGTGGAACGTGGAATGTGGAACATCATCCTGGACTTTCATATCTAGGTAGCGTTCATGCATAGTATCCACACACACACACACTTGAATCAACACACGTTAGTTAGTTGATGAGTGGAAATAAAGGTTTCTCAGAATTCCCTTGAAATAAATATACTTTCTGTAACTTATATGTGTTCCGTTCTGTCACTTACCATAACTATCCTTTTTATGTCAGTTTATCTTCCTGTAACTGGGAGGGGAATATTACTGACAAGGTTAAATGGATCAGTGAAGAAGTGGGGACGTAGAATTAGGGAAATAGAGATTAATCCCACTAGACTCAGAATTTTATGAGTGGGTTGAAACATCAAATAAAAGTGCTCAGACATATAGAATGAGTGAAGGACATATTGAGGATCAAGGTGATGAGGATATTTCTGAAGGACAGGATGAGGATTTGAACGTTTTGCATTTGCGTTCTGGTCATACTTATTCAACAGTCCCAGAGCAATCAGTTAGATCCAAAATGGCCACTAGTCTTGCTAATGAGGGTAATCCTAGTGAGGAGACTGTGGAAGTTGAGACTACAACAGTACCTTTGGTCACTCAGGATATGCAAAATCCAGTCATTAGTGTTAGTACTACAGCCACTCACATACCTGTGCATATTTCTGATGTTTCCAGTACACCACAAGGTTTTGGACAGAATTTATTTTCTGTTCCTTATTCAAATGCATGGGGCATGAATACTAATTTTGGCATGCAAACCCAGAATCCTAATCAATGGGGCATGAATAATCATATTGGCATGCAAGCCCAGGGCCCTTATCCAAATACCTGGGGCATGACTAACAATATGGGCATGCAAGGTCAGACTAACCCTCCTCCTTTGTGGCAGATACCTGTACCTAATCTGGCTATTGATATAGTACAGCAGCATCCTAACTGTACTGAAAGTCAGGCTTTGGCGAAGGCAGGCATATGCTATGCAGAAGCTAGCAAAGCCTTGCAAACTTCAGGCTGGAGAGACACAGCTACTAGTTCTCCACAGCAAAGGACCAAGGCTGTTAAGCCAGAGGTGAAAAGATGGTGTGTCATACATGGGCATTGTCCTCGTGAAACGGACTGTTGCCCCTTGTCAATGAAAAGAGGAAGAAACTAGGGAACCCAGCTAGTTCGGGGGAAGCTCAGGGCCACGCGCAAACGTAATTAAAAATAGTACAATCCACCGATGCGTGTGTGGCAGCTATTACTAAGGTGGACTTATTATCTATTCCTTGGATCATAGGGAAAGCCCAAGTGTCCCTGATCGTAGATACAGGGTCATGTACAAACATTATTTCTAGTAAAGCGCTGGAAAGACTTAAAAGTGAAATGCCTCTAACAAACTGGACACTATCTCCACCTGATGTAATGTTGACAGGTGTGACAGGGAGTAGAATGAAGATTGTAATCCAGGTGCCGTTGACATTGAGGGCAGATAACGATCTCCTGTGTTACGTGCTACGTTTTAGTGGTTGAGGATTTTCCTCTGCCAGCTGATGGGCTGTTAGGCTTTGAAACCATGGAGGAGTATGATATAGTAATACACCCTCAAAGACTTCCATTTCCTTTAATGGGAAAGAGTTTGTAGGCCTTAATCCCTCAGCAACACGAACTGGAACTGGCATCCAATCAGGAGCCATCCAACCAGTTGTGACCCCGACAAGTGAAGCGTCAAGGGAGTCCCCGGATGCACATGAAGTGGAGGGTATGGACTGGAAGAAAGTCAGGGCTATAGTGAGTGGTAATCACCACTTACCCAGTCGAACTGTCTGTAAAATTCCTGTCCGCGTACCTGAAGTGTCAGTGGGAACTGATGTAGCATGCTTAACTGAGACTGTGAAACATAAGGCATTGTCGCTGGAATCGACTCTGACTAGCGTTGGCCAAGACCAGAAGACGCCCCTCTTCATCGCAAATATTAGTGGTGGCGCAGTTAGCTCAGAGATGGTTGTTATATAGGCGACTTGATGTGCTATGGTGCCCCCATAAAGGAAGTCGACGACGTGCCGGTGATCTCTCCTGTAGTTACATCTCAAGCAACGACTCAGTCGGAACCCATACGTCTGGCTAAGGAAAAACAGCTGGAGCAATACGTGAAGGTCACGGATAATGTAGACCATAACACGACTCCTAGCCCTCCTTAGAGTTTCCGACGTAGTAGCACTTCCAGGAGAAGCGCTGGGTAGGACGGATAGGGTGAAGCATCATATTGGTTTGTGCCCTGGTACAAATCCAGTTTATGTGCCCGCATACCGTCTACCGCACAGCCAAAGGGAAGCAGTGGATGAGGAAGTTGAAAGGACACTTTGTGATGAAGTTATCCAGCCTTCCTCCTCGCCTTGGAATGCACCACTCTTTCTAGTGCCTAAGAAGGACGGTGGTGTGAGACCTGTTGTCAGGATATTGGCAGGTGGAGCTGACCAAAGAGTCGCGTCCCATTACTGCTTTTAGCACTCACCGTGGGCACTTTGAAATTCTCCGGATGCCTTTTGGACTGAGTAATGCTCCTTTAACATTTCAGCGGATGATAAACCAATTGTTTGGCGAGATGTTAGGGCAAGACGTCTTAGCGTATCTAGATGACCTAATCATCGTGAGTAACAATGTTAACAGCCATTTTAACAAGTTAAAACGAGTGATGGAAACCTTGAGATCCACAAGTCTGAAAATTAAGCTGTCAAAGTGTGAATCTGAAATCCAGTATTAGATTTTTAGGACACCTAATTGATGGTAATGGCATCAAGACTGTGCCAGACAAGGTAAGGCCAATGTTAAATTTTCCTACACCACAGAACAAGGATCAGATAAGATCGTTCCTAGGCCTCACTGGCTCTTATAGGAGTTTTGTCCACAAGTATGCCATCATAGCATCACCTTTAACGACGCTACTTAAGAAGGACGCTGCATGGAAATGGTGACCCTCGGAAGAGAAAAGCTTCAACGAGCTCACACAAGCCATGTCAGAAACACCCGTATTAGCGTTTTCCTGATTATACTCAACCTTTCTATCTGTGCACGGACGCCTCAGGTCTGGGTCTGGGAGCGGTGTTACAGCAGAAGGATGAGCAAGGCAAGACACATACCATAGCATATGCTAATAGGGCATTAAGACCCCCAGAGAAGAACTATTCGACGACACATTTGGAGACATTAGCAGTCATGTGGGCGTTAGGACATTTCCGGGATATTATTTTTGGCTACCGGATAATTGTTTAACTGACCATGCACCCATACGCGACTTGTTTAAAGGAAAAAAACTTGCATGGTAAGGTTGCGAGTTGGTTTGGCAAGGTAATGGAGTTTGATCCAGAGGTCAGATTTACCTGGCTGTCAAAATGTCGTGGCCGACGCGTTGAGTAGAAACATTGCTGCTACCATAGCCGAGGATGTTGCTCTTGCTGAGTATTCCTCAGACATGGTAAAAGCAGAACAACGTAATGATGCGATGTGGTCTCAAGTCATCTATGCCTTGGAGTCTGGCGATGAGACTTGTCTACCTGACCTCCCAGTACCAATGACTCACTTCCATCTTCAACAGGGTCTTTGTATAAGCAACCCCCAGGGAAGGACACTGCATATCAGTTGGTTGTTCCTGCTACCTTACAGCAAGCCGTGCTACAGTTACTTCATGACGTACCTCAAGCGGGTCATCCCGGTCGCGATAGATGCATGCGTGAGGCGAGAAAGAAATACTATTGGCCGACCATGAGGAAGGACATAGAAGCCCACGTCAGTCAATGCGTCAAATGCGCGGAAATACGAGGAACGACGGGACTTCCGACTCCCATCTTAGAGTATCCTCTTCCGGAAAAACCCTGGGATACAGTCTCCATTGATCGCTTAGCGTTGCCGAGAAGTCGTCAAGGTTCAAGTTATGTACTGGTGGTAGTGGACCATTTCTCACGATTCACTGTTTTAGCACCTTTACAGACGAAAACTTCAGAGGAGGTGGCGCACGCTTTTGTGACTTCAGTGATTTGTCCATACTCTACACCTAAGGTATTGCTCAGCGATAATGGCAGTGAATTTTGTAACCAGGTTTTACAAGAAATCTGTCGTATGTATGGAGTAAAGCAAGTTTTTGTAACGCCTTACAGTCCTAAGAGCAATGGCCTGGTGGAGAGAACAAACAGGAAGATACTGGAAGTCTTGAGACCAGTTATAACCTCAAATCAGGAGGATAACTGGGAAGACTGGTTACCACATGTAGCGGCGACCATCAACTCCTCAGAAAATTCATCAACTGGGAAGTCTCCTCATTATATCCTTTATGGAGAAGAGAAAGTGTTACCCTACGATTTGTTGGCTGGACCTCCTACTCCAGTATACAACGAAGAAGACTACGCCAAGGTACAGTTGTTCAAATTCCAACGTATACACAGTGAAGTAGGCAAAAGATTAAAAGCCTCAAGAGCGGAGATGATGGCGAAACAGCACAAAGGTAGTCAGGCAAAGACGTTACAGGCAGGCCAGAAGGTCATAATCCACAACCCTGAGAGAATTTCCAAGCTCAGACCTAAGTTCCGCGGACCAATACCGTTGTGGAACGAGTACGTGGAAATACTTTAGAATAAAGGATGAAGCTAATGGAACTCAGGAGGCAGTACATGCTGATAGGATCAAACTAGTAAGTCAAGAGCTAGGCCTATCGTCTGATGTGTTGTGCCCTCTGTCTTCATCGCAGTCTATGTCGTCATCCGTACCTGTCCCTAACCAAGAGTATCGCAGCAAGCTACGATCCCACAACAAGAGTGATTAAGGGAGTATCTACTCTTGCAGAAAAAAAAGTGGCTGTGGCTCAAACTCCTTGTGCGTTGCTTGGGGTGGACCTATGGAACGACATCGGACATGGACACGACTGCGTTAATGCCAGGAGCACTGAAGAGCCCACTTGGAGAAGTCGTGGTAGTGGAAGATGCAGTATGCGTCTACTATCCAATGGAAAGCTGTCTCCAAACGCCAGATATTGTCAAGGAGGTCTCCAAGGGCTTGTCGAATCTCAGACAGCAACTATTGGAAGTGGGAAAGATGTTTAATCGAAACCCACGATTGACGAACTCTGACACTGAAGCTTTGTTGAGCTTCAGACTAGGCATATAGACAGGCTCACCGACAGGCTCACTAACTTGCATGTAGCTTTACCTAACGTACACTCTGATCTTTCCAAGCATGTCCATGCACGTACTAAGAGAGGACTTGTGGATTTTCTAACTCTTGGGTACGGCATTAGATAAGGATGTAGTGCAATTGGGTAGACAGATGCATGACTTGACATTGGCCGCTAAAGCCAATAATAGATTAATCATGCATGTGTATAAACAGTTAGATGAGTTCACTAACAAAGCTAACGAGATAATTAGGACTACCAACCATCTAGTAGAGCTTGTGAACAACATCCAAATTAACCTACCAACCCTAGCTAACTTGGTGTTATTTGCTGAGTACTTACATGCTCTCGACGAGTCAACCACTGCTTTGGAGAAGCATGCAGCCAATATGGTGGACGGCTTAATCGATGCAAGTTTGAACAGGGTTAATGCTTTATTGCTGCCTACTAATATACTAACAAATGCACTTGATATAGCTATGTGGAAGCATGGACTTATGCCACTCTTTGATCTGAGTCAACTGGAATATTATTACCCATTGTTAGAGGCCCAGTTGACCCATGAAGGCATCCTGATATTGGTACCTATGAGGAATGCTGTAACATACCAGGCATGGCGGTTCATTTCCTTCCCTTTTGCTACTGCTAATAATACACTTGTTGTTATTGAAGAGGGTCCAGAGGTGCTAGTTGTCTCAGATGACAAGAAATATGTAGCAGAAACGACTGTGGATGAATTTGAGAAGCGTAAGGCCTCATTTCTTGATCTCCTTGTATGTCCTGCTTTGCATTTCGTCTTCGTACCATTAAAGGTAGAGGAGTGTAAGAGGGCCTTGTCGGACACAAATACTTCCTCTGCTCTGCAACGTTGCACCTTCCAACCCATTCAGTTGAAGTCAGTTTTCCATGCTCATATTCATGCGAAACAGTACTTTTACTTTCCTGAGACAGAGGATGTAACTGTGATTTGTGCCTCACAGAATCAATTCCTTACAGTAAAGGGGTACTATATTGCACCTGATTTTTGTGAGTTACACAGTAAAGAGATATCAGTTCTGCCTAGCAAGCATCATCTAGGTTTGTCAGTGAACTTCTCATCCCAGTTACGACCCTTTTTACCTTCATTCAATGTTACTTCCTTGAATGTGAACAGGCTGTCTCATGTATTAAAGGAGCTTACCTTCCTCTCCCACCTGAACAGGACTGATTTAGAGCCTTATGTACTATCCTATCTTCCTTCATACCTTTCTCCTTCCTATTTTGGTCCTGGCGTTGGTCTTCTACTTATTGTGGTCTTGTCCTGTGTTTGTGGTTTAGGCTACTATTTAAGGCGCCAATTAAGGAACCCACTGATACCACGTGTCTGTACTCGAGGATTGCAAGTGGATGTTCCTGAATAGTTAGCTACCCTACACTCTGGTTAGGCTACACAGTAGTTAGGACAACAATGTCGACGAGGACGTCAATGGTGTGGCCGAGCGATGTTCTGGTGTCAACATCTTTTTCCATATGAAGTTGTAGTATCACACATTTTACATAATAATTTTTAAAGCTGTTTAGTCATAATTAACAGTGTGTAATGAAGTGTGAATGATGAACAACCAAATATCATTTCGCTGTTAGCTGTGGTATAGGAAGAAGGTGGATGGCAGACCACAAGGGCCACCCTGTTTCAATTATAAAATGAAGGTTAGGAGAAGTGAAAAGATATATGAATAGTGCGTAAGTGTAAAGTCCTGGGGAACCATTTATTATGTTGGTATATGTGAATGTACTTAATACCATTTTATAGAGGTGTGTAATGTGCTAGTAGAGTTGTCATTTATCTCTATTTTTTGCATAAGCCCAGAGTATATGTAATGCTCGGCACCTCACTTTTTAGCTGACCTCAGCACCGCGCCCTAGTCCGCTCGGTGACTGTACAGCGTCAGAGGCCGTTTTACAGTTTTAAAGGGAGGTGGTGTCGCTCCTACATATCTCTCGGGTCGCAGTTACATTATTCTGTACCCAATAAAGAGAGATTTAATCTGCTCATTTCTGTCACCTTACGCTACCACTTGATAACAGACCAGCTTCCACCTTCTCGTGGCAGAGGACCTTTGGTGGGAAGTGTCGGGAAGTGACGGCGAGTAGCTGACGTGTACTACAGACAGTGTCGTCGATCCAACACGGTGGTCTAGTTATACTATACAGCAGAACACATTTATTGGTGCTAGCCGTGTACCGATACACTTGACCTTGACCTACTTTCACCAATTTAAAAACTCGCAGGAGATATTCATCCCTACTACACACCTGTAAAATTTTGTGATGATATCTTGAGCTGTTGCGAAGTTATCGTGCTAACAGACAGACAGACAGACAGACAGACAGACAAACAGACACACAAACACTCACACACACACACACACACACACACACACACACACACACACACACACACACACACACACACACACACACACACACACACACACACACTCACAAATTGAAAACAATACCAGCTTCGCCTTCGTGGCTGGTAATAACAACAGTAATAACAATAGATAATAATAACAATAACATTAATAATAACAACAACAACAAAAATAAAAAATAATAGCAACCAACCAAAATAATAATAATAATAATAATAATAATAATAGTAATAATAATAATGATAATAATAATAACAAAATTCTCCCTACCTTGAGATGCCTTTATTTAGATTCAGAAACTGTGTAGTAAAGGAGGCAAAAGCAGTCTCCCTTACCCTTCCATACCTAGCTTTTTACTGCAGCCAAACACACTCGATTTTACTCAGCCGGGATCTAGTTGTATCTTATCGGCGATAAATCTTACGAAAAGGATGCTATACTTACGATCCATTCCCCGTCGTAACTAAGGTTTTTACAGGATGAACTACACAAGGGATGATTTTTGCACTCCCTTCCCTGACCATCCTGCAGAAAACAGTCATAACCTGCTGTAATTTTCGTGTCGTAACTAAGATGTATTTATGAAGCCTCCTTGTCCTTCCTGCACATAAAAGCCCGACTTACGACAGGATTTTGATCGTAAGTGCGTGTCTGTATGCAGGGAATGGTGATGACAAACACCATAACACAAGCTTCATTTATTAGCTACATACATCATCATCATCATCACCATCATCATCACAATCATCATTATCATCACCATCACTATCACCATCATCACCATAACCATCATCGTCATCACCATAATCATCATCATCATCATCATCACCAGCATCATCATCATCATCCCTGCAAATCTGTGACTATTGACCTCTCTCTCTCTCTCTCTCTCTCTCTCTCTGTCTCTCTCTCTCTCTCTCTCAGGTCCAATTCTAACTATACAAATGTCCAAACTGCTCTTCCTCAGCGGTTTATTCTGCACACTACACACCAGCCTTGTATCCTGTATATTACTGATGCCGCCTGAGTCCATAGGAAGTAGTATGGGTAATCCTTAAGGAGACATAGCACCGCCTCTTAAAAGAGAGAGAGAGAGAGAGAGAGAGAGAGAGAGAGAGAGAGAGAGAGAAAGAGAGAAGAAGAAGAAGAAGAAGAAGAAGAAATCCTCGCTTCGAACTGCTAGTGACTTAGTAAAGGTGTACAGAAGTGCGTTGTCAAGTTGGAAAAAGATTCATCAATGAACAATGAAAATATTATTACGTAAATGATAAGGTAGGTTAGGTTAGGTTAGGTTAGGTTAGCATAAAGTAGGTTAGCATAAAGTAGGTTAGGTTAGCATAAAGTAGGTTAGCATAAAATAGGTTAGGTTAGCATAAAGTAGGTTAGCATAAAATAGGTTAGGTTAGCATAAAGTAGGTTGGGTTAGCAATATGTAGGTTAGGTTAGCATAAGGTAGGTTAGGTTAGCATAAAGATGGTTAGCATAAAGTAGGTTGGGTTAGCAATATATAGGTAGGTTAGCATAAAGTAG
Source organism: Coenobita brevimanus (assembly GCF_032717465.1). Taxonomy (NCBI): domain Eukaryota; kingdom Metazoa; phylum Arthropoda; class Malacostraca; order Decapoda; family Coenobitidae; genus Coenobita; species Coenobita brevimanus. Next base: position 28,768,575 of record NC_137044.1, read on the forward strand.
GTTAGCATAAAGTAGGTTAGGTTAGCATAAAGTAGGAGAGGTGAGCATAAAATAGGTTCGGTTAGCATAAAGTAGGTTAGCATAAAGTAGGTTAGGTTAGCATAAAGTAGGTAAGGTTAACATAAAGTAGGTTAGGGTAACATAAAGTAGGTTAGCATAAAGTAGGTTAGGTTAGCATAAAGTAGGTTAGCATAAAGTAGGTTAGGTTAGTATAAGAACATAAGAAGAGAGGATAACTGCAGTAGGCCGGTTGGCCCATGATAGGCAGCTCCTAGAAGAATAACTGAACTACTAAAATGAGATAAGGATAGCAAAGAAGAAGGCTCTCCCCCGCCCTCCAAACCCTCCAACTGAAGCCGGCAGGAAAAAGTCAGACAAAACACCACGCAGTATAGAAAAACTGGCGTGAACATTTTATAGGAAAGTGTGAAAGGAGAATAGAGACTATCGTAATGTAACCTGAAAAGGAAAAATTACGAATTAGTATTGATTATAAGATTTTCTTTTTTTTCTATATCAACCCCTTATTTGTCATATGCTTATCTAGCCTATGCTTGAAACTCTCAATGGAAGAGGCAGCAACTACTTTACTAGGTAGCTTATTCCATTCGTCTACTACTCTACTACCAAACTAGTTTCTACCTATTTCCTTATTGAAACGGAATTTTTCTAGTTTGAAACCATTACTTCTAGTTCTATCCTGTATGCTCACTTTAAGTACCTTGATAATATCTCCCTTATTTATACCCTACATCCACTTAAACACTTCAATTAAGTCTTCGCTTAATCTACGCCTCTCTAGCGAATGCAGACTTAGTCTTTTCAGTCTGTCTTCATATGACAGGTTCCGAACGTCATGTATCATTTTAGTCATTTTTCTCTGTACATTTTCTAATGAGTTAATATCCATTCTATAGTAAGGACACCAAAATTGTATTACGTAGTCTAAATGTGGCCTTACTAATGCTAGATAAAGTTGTAGTTTTGCTTTTGATGATCTATTGCTCACGCTTCTCGAAATAAATCCTAGGACCCTATTTGCTTTATTTCTCGCATTAATACACTGTTGCCTTGGTTTAAGGTCGCTACTAACCATAGCTCCTAGATCTCTCTCGCATTCCGAGTTGCTAATTTCTTTGTTATCTAAGTTGTATTTAGTGTCTCCAATGGTCTTGCCAACGTTAAGTACTTTACATTTTTCAACGTTAAATTCCATTTGCCAAGTTTTAGACCATTTGGACAATATATCTAGGTCTTTTTGTAAGTTATGGCAATCGTCAGTAGAGTTAATGATACGCCCTATTTTTGTATCGTCGGCAAATTTGCTGATGCTGCTAGTGACTCCTAAGTCTAGATCATTTATATATATGATAAATAATAAGGGACCGAGTACTGAACCCTGTGGTACACCACTAGTTACTAATCCCCAATCCGACTTGGTTCCATTGATTAATACTCTCTGCTATCGTCCTTTCAGCCAGGATTCTATCCATTTTAAGATATCGCCGTCTATACCGTGTGCTCGAACCTTTCTAACTAACCTTTCGTGTGGGACCCTATCAAAAGCATTACTAAAGTCCAGATAAATAACATCGTAAGCTTTATCGCCATCTACTGCCTCATAGACCTCCAAGTAGAATGACAACAAGTTTGTGAGGAAGGATCGTCCTTGCCTGAATCCGAGCCGACTTTCGTTTATAAGATTAAATCTTTATAAGTGTTATGTAATCTTATTTGTCAAAATTGACTGTAACATTTTTCCTACTATTGACGTTAGACTTATCGGACGATAATTCGAAGCAGCTGATTTATCACCCATTTTAAAGATGGACACTACGTTTGCGGTCTTCCACGCCTCTGGAACTTCTCCTAAAATTAAAGTCATTAAATAATGTTAAAAGTGGTTGACATAATTCTTCTTTGGTTTCTTTTATAATTTTTGCATATATATCGTCCGGACCTGGCGATTTTTGAGGTTTTATCTTATTAATTTCTTCCAATACGTCCTCCTTAATAATGGTTATTTTACTAAGTGTATTTTCCGTATTACCATAGCAAATATTTGCTGCTTGAGGGACCAGGTCTAGATTTTCTTTGGTGTATACTGATATGAAATAATTGTTTAGGATGGAGCACATTCCTTTATCTTCACTGGTAACGTCACCTGATTCTGATCAGAGAGGTCCTATCCTATCTTTATTTTTCGTACGGTACAGTACATTGGATACAAACCCTTGGGGTTTTCTTTCGATTCACTAGCAGTCTTAATTTCGTAACTTCTCTTTGTTTTCCGTATCTCCCTCTTTACCTCTATATTTAAAATCGCGTACCAGGTTACGTAAGTGTTCCTCGCCACGTTATATTTTTCTATATATTCCTTTCCTTTGGCCTATGAGAGATTTTAATATCTGTTGTTTAACCATCTTGGTTCTGATTTATTCGTTCTAAACGGTTTTGAAGGGATATATCTATCTTGGCCTCCGTGTAGTATATTTATTAACTCGTTATATTTCTCACTGGTCGAACGTCTGCTTGGTACTGAACCTGAGTTAATCCTCGTCACCTGGACTATGCTCCCATCTATAACCTCACCCCCCACAGTCACCTGGGGCACATTCCCACCTGTTTCCTGCCTCTCACCTATGACCTGGGGTTCCCCATTCACCTGGCACTCCCTAAAATAGCTATTTTCCCTATCGAATACCGTTCTAAAATAAGTTCTTAATCCATCAAAATCTCCTAGACGAAAGTTAGGAACGGTGGAGGGATTATCAGTGGAACAGATATCCCAAATGAATCTGAACTTAATTTCTTCATGATCGCTATTACCAAGTCGTCCACCAATCTCTATATCACTAATGATATTTCCTTTATTAGCTAAAACCAAATCTAGTATATTATTACCTCTGGTGGGCTCCCTGATATACTGTTAAAGGAAATTATCCTGTACTACCTCTAGAAATTCCTCTGACTCTGCATCCCCTGTCTGATTTTGCCAATCTATCCTTGGCATATTAAGGTCCCCTACAATTATTACTAAGCTGAACTGTGATGCTTTTCTAATTTCCTCCCAAAAGTATATATTATCTGCTCTACTTAATTTTGGAGATCTGTAAATTGCTCCTAAGACTAATTTCTCCCTATTGTTACTAATTTCAACCCAAACACTTTCTGTGTCCCTATTTACTTTAATGTCTGCTTTAATGTAACAGTTTAATGAATCCTTTACATAAATAGCTATCCCGCCCCGCTTTCTTCCCAGATGGTTTGACACAAAAATATTATAGCCCTTTATCTGATATTCTGCTAAAAATTCTCGAGTGTCTGTAGTCATCTAAGTTTCACTAATAACGGCAATGTCAGCTTTCTCTGTACAAGTTAAAGCCCTCAGTTCATCCATTTTATTACGTAAACTCCAGCTGTTTGTGTAGTACACTTTCAGGTTATTACGAGTAGTTACGCCTCTACCTTGGGATTTACTGTTTTTTATTTCATAACTAGCTGGGAAACTCTTTACTAATATAACAATTGTTTGTACTATCACTTGTCGCCCTTCTGTCATAGCTTGTTCCGTCCTCTATCATCGCCTGCTCAATTTGAGGTGCCTGAGTGGATGTATGTACACTAATGGTTAAACTTTTGTTCTTACTTTTGCAAGTCTTGATGCATCTATCCAAACATGGTAATAATGATTTCTGAGTGCAATTGCTGTAACTTCCTGTAAATCTACTTCTCAACTTCGAAAAAAAAAAAACTTTAATTCCGTATCTATCATTCCAGCTAAAACAGTAACTCCCTTCCTGCTGAGTTCCATCCCAACTATACAAGGCACTCCGTCCATAAAACCGGTCCCAGCTGTCTATGAAAGGTATTGCATTATCTTTGCAATACCTTGCAAGGCGGCAATTAAAACCTATTACCCTGCTCAACCACTCCCTCCCAACCCACCACCTGGGTAAAACACCAAGCACTACAGGGGTTCCTCCCCTCTCCCTAACCTTCTCTAACATCACCTTATACTTCTGCCACAGTACCTCACTCTTACGGCTACTAATATCATTGCCTCCTACACTGAGGCACACAGTGGGTTTGTCACCACTATCCTTCATGATATTTGAAATTTTCTCTATGACATTAGTCACGCTGGCTCCTGGAAGACACGTATGTTTAGCGAGTGGAGTATACATGGCTCTGTTAAGATATCTCACCAGGGAGTATCCAACAATGGCAACATTTTTCTTACCTTTCTTGTTCTGACTATACTTACCTGTATGGGAAGTTCTCTCACCGTCCTTCTCCTCTACTTCCCTCTCTGCCTTCCCTTCACTTTCATCCTAAAGTGTGTCGAAGGCATTAATGGTCTTAATTTCCTCCTGTTTCTTAAGAGTGAACTTCGTTGCACCCTTGTGAACAAGTGTCCAACTTTCAGCCTTTTTCTCTCTCTCTCCTCCAACATCTCCTCCAACAATTCCCTCATTTGTGACTTCTCCTGCCTGAGAATTTGTACCTCCCGCTTCAGTTCGAAAAGTTCCTCCTTTAATTCATGGTAGTCCTTTTCAGTACCTGCATTGGGGACACGACTCTGCCGAGGAAGCCATCATGCACAAATTCACACAAGGTAGCACAGCACTATCACGGGTCACTACGGGTCACTACAACACACTAGTACAACACTTTCACGGATCACTAGCACAGCACTATCACAGATCACTAAAACACACTAGCACAACACTACCACAGGTCACTAGCACGTCTGAGCAGACCGACCTCACGAGAGCGACTGACTGACCTCACGAGAGCGACATAAATAGGGTTGGGTTGAGTCACGAAATTTTAGGTTAGGTTTGAAAAACTTTGCACTGATAAGGGTAATTTCGAAAAAAAAAAAAAGGGGGAGAGCATTCTAAGATGGCATCCGTCTCTCACGACAACAGCGTCATGAAGTCCATCTCTTTGACCATATGGTACATAAGTCTTTTGAGCCACATTAGGCTAGATAGTGAACAGAGCTAGTGCTGCCACTTGCTGTGCTATCATTAAGCTGTCTAGTAATATCTTGGCAAACAAGAGAGCTGATCACGATTTTCACAGTAGTATAACTATATTCAGCAGATATATCAGGAGAGTCATAGGCCAAAAGCAGAGCCTTATAAGAGCTAGATCATCAGCCTTTTCATTGAAGGGTATCTCTATATGGGAAGGAATCCATGTGAAGTGGCCTTTATGACCTGTCTTTCCAATACACCAGATGGTTGAAGGACATCTATTGACAATATCACAGTCTGTAGGAGTAGCAGACAGTAATTCATACAGAGTTCCATGACTGTCCACAAAGAAGCAAACATCCTTAGATAAAGACGCAACACAACCTAGTCCCTCTTCTATCGAATATAGTTTTGCCCTTGTGGAAGAAAGAGAGTTAGGGAGTTTTTTTCAAATGACAGTGTCCATGTACTGAGTGGGTGACTTATACTGCCTAATGAACAGCCCACACCCAGACTTGGTGCCCTCTACAGACCCGTCACAAAATATGTGTAGTCTGGTGACGATCTGTTGTCTCCAACTTTGTCACGAGGAGGGATTTAAGTTCACAAGGCAGCCAATGATCCTTGGGCTTGTGGAGCTTCTCTATGTCCACTGACATGCGTGGCATACAACATAGTACCCCCGAAAAGGAAGCAAGTGAGGAACAGCATAGTGCCCCCGAAAATGAGACGAGTGGCGTACAGCCCAGTGCCCCCGGGAATATACTGACACCCCCACCCGGACCCCACGGAGTAGCCGCAGCCAGACTACGGGTTGCCGCGCAACAACGGCATAAGTCAGCCTGGGCCATGCACCCCTATAAGACTCAGCCGTCGCACCGTCACCAGTTCCGGCAAATATTTACATGGAATTCTTTGAGAAACATTTACTGACCTCCATAAAGGAGCAAAACATAGTTTGGCTCCGATACGTTGATGATATCCTGTGCTTCTGGCCTAACAGTCTTGCCATTGATGAATTTCTCCTGCAATTAAATTCGTTAGTTCCATCGATTAAGTTTACTCATGAGATGGAAATGGATAATGAATTGCCATTTTTGGATGTAGAAGTTATCAGGGACCAAAATGTTTTGAAGACTAAGGTATACGGAAAACCTACAAATATTATGTCATATGTTCATTACTATTCAAACCATCATATTAATGTAAAAAGATCTGTGTTCATATCCATGTACAGTAGCCCAAGAAAGTTCTGCGACAAATATTAACGTACCTGGTAACTCTGGCATCCGACTTAAACTACCACACTCGTTCCATGCATACCTCCTCCATTTCCACGTTCATCATTCAGTGTTGTCAATGTTCTTAAACTGAAACGTGTGAATCTTGGAGGGTCGACTCATGTCAGCTCAGACTTAGACTAAGGGTGATACAAAATTGTCATTGATCATTACACAGTCTGCGTTGCTTCACAGGCTTCAGTAGTGACATTATTATGTTATAAATTCGAGTTAAAAGGGCACCATTCATTATCTTTATTAGTTACTCGCTGTCAGCTTTATATATATAGATTTAGCTTTATTTCTGAGAAAATTCGGTAGCGTGAAACATAATCTATAACTTTTTAGTATGTTTATGGTATACGTTCATCTAGGAATATTGATTTCTGTTCCTGCATGATAATGGCAGAGGTTGTGTATTATCGTTAACAGCAAAATGTTAGGTCCGTCATCTATCTTCTCGACCACACTGAAAACATTACAATACCACATCATATTCATGCGTATTATAGACACAGATTAGTGCTGATGAACAAAAAAACAAAAAAGGAAATAAAACAAAACAGTAAATACAACAAAACAGCAAGCCTTGTTTTATTTAGACCCATCCCTCTATAGGAGGAACACAACAAAATAGTGTTTGACCACAATAACAAATTAAACAAATAATGCCTCAGCTCAAAACAATACCACAGAAACAATTTATATTAGAATATCAGTATTTGGTCCAGCCACCAGTACCGTCTATCACGGTCCGAAGACGTCTAGGCATAGACTCCACATGATTGTGATTGACTTGGGGCTTCGTTCTTAGAACCTCCCACTCTGTCTGCACATGACGCCACAGTTGATCTGATGTCCTCTCGTTGGTGGGCTCCCAAACATTGACGATAATGGCCCACACTTTTTCAATTGGGTTCAAATCAGGGCTGTTGGGAGGCCATGGCAGTAGCTCGAGGCGAGGTTGCTCCTGAAACCATTGTCTCACCACCCTGGCTGTGTGGATGGGGCAGTTGTCCTGCATGAAAATGATAGTTTCTGGATAGGGGAAGGCCATAGCACGAACCGTAGGCAGCATAACCTCATCTAGGATTTCTAAGTATTATTCAGCTGTAAACCTTCCTTCGATCCTTATGACCTCCCCAACTCCATACAGACAAATCCAACCCCAAACGTTCCAGGTAACGTGCCCACTGCGTGCCTCCTCGTAGACATGTTCAGGATCATATCTGAAAGAAAAATTGTCAAAGACAAGTGATAAAGCCTGGCCAATAGGAAAGATATTCACTTATTGTATAACATCCCAGCGGCTATTAACTTTACTGGAGTGCGTGGTTAATAACCAAGGGTCAACCTAAACATATGATGACATTAAGGGCATAAGGAGTTCCGTGAACACCTATGGTAAAAATTGAGATAAACAAAATATGGTTGGGTTTTTCTTCCCTACTTATATTTTTGCATTATGATTTAGATATTAACACAGTGGCTCTTGTCATTTCCCTATCTATTTGCATAGTCTTAATTATAGTACAGTACACAATTATGTTAAATACCTCGTATTGTTTGACCTCCAGCAGCGTAGTCGTCCATGTGTGGTGGAGCTGAAGGTCTTCTCGTCTGAGAATACGACTCTTCCCAGTAATCAAGGTCCTGATCTGCAAATCGGTGAGCGAAATCGAGCCGCAACTGTTTATGCCTTTCCGTTAATTTTGGATTCACTGCTGGTGATCTATGTCGATAGCCCATCTCCTTCAGTCGTGTGCGTATTGTTTCTGTAGACACGTATAGTTGCAAATGTCGCTTTGCTTCTTCAGCGTTAGAGAATGGGTGGTTATCAATGTAAAGTCTTAGTTGCTGGTCCTGCTCTGCCGTAGTCTTTCTTCTTGCTCCTCGCCTATGATGGTCATTTACTTCACCCTCTTCCTCCCACCTGTTCAGCCATCGGTAAACAGTTGATCTGTGCACTCCAACTTGCCCCGCAATGTCGTCGGCTGACATCTCACTCTTGCTCATTCCGACAATCTTGCCACAGAGAGCAATCTTCGCAGCGTTACGCTCGATGTCTTGCAGGCCGGGCTTGATGGTGGGGTGTGATCACGACTACGTCTCCAGCACTCTCATTATTTTGGTTCATTTATACGTTCGCGTTATTTCAGTGAAAACCATCTGAACACGAATCCGTAACATGGCGCCCCTTATCTTCCTTCCTCGTCTACTAATTAAGTGCTGAACTGATAAACCTACAGTGTTACGACACCTGGCTCTGATTTTTCCAGTTATTTTAATCAATAAACGTGTGTGTGTTTGTGTGTGTGTGTTTTCTTGGGTATAACAAGATATGTCAAGCTCCATAAAGCTAAATCTATATATATGAAGCTGACAGCGAGTAACTAATACAGATAATCAATGGTGCCCTCTTAACTCGAACTTATAACATATTAATGTCACTACTGAACCCTGTGAAGCAACGCAGACTGTGTAATGATCAATAACAATTTTGTATCACCCTTAGTCTAAGTCAGAGCTGACATGAGTCGACTCTCCAAGATTCACACGCTTCAGTTTAAGAACATTGACAACACTGAATGATGAACATGGAAATGGAGGAATTATGCATGGAACGAGTGTGGTAGTTTAAGTTGGATGCCAGAGTTACCAGATACGTTAATATTTATTGCAGAACTTTCTTGGGCTACTGTTCCTAAGAGCATATAGAATTTCAGACCCAGAATTTTTATATCATGAACTAAAAATGAATCAGAGTGTTGGAAAGAAGCTAAAATATCCACAAAGCATACTAACTCAGTGCCACAATACAGCCAAGAAACGAATCCTTGAAGGGAAAACTAATAAGCCAGATCGCCAGAGCATTCAAAGAACCCTTGTCTTCCCCTTCCATGAAAATTTTCTTGATGTTGTTCACATACTGAGGAAACTCAATGTATAAGTAGTATTCAAATATGAGAACACCATAAAAAAAAAACCCTCATCAAGAACAGCCCTTTCAGTAATTCAGGCGTTTACAAAATCCCGTGTAAAAGCTGTAACAAATTTTACATAGGACAATCTGGAAAAGATTTGGAAACTAGAATCTAACAACATAAATACAGTGTAAAGACAGCCCAACAGAGTAGTGGTTTATTTCAGCACAAAGCATCCAGTGATCACCATATTGATAGGCCAGGCTCCAAGATTCTAGCAAGATCAAAAAGCTTAGATGAAAGAAATGTAATAGAATCTTGTATAATTTCTGGCACCTATCAAAAAAATGTAAACATGAGCTATGGTCATTTTAAATGTGATAAATTGTTAACTGAATTAATTTTAAAGCAGTATCCCCCAGACTAACAAGTGATTGTTCCCTGTCATCTCGTGGTGGTGTAGTGGGACACACCAAGCATTAATCCTCTAGGTCTTAAGTTAAGCAGCAGTATTTATCCCCCCCTCCCTCCCCCCTCTCCCCTTCCCCCTTCCCCCTCCCTTACACTCCCCTTTCCTCCCCTCCTACTCCCTCCTCCTTTGTCACGTGCATTTTTAGATTCGGGTCATCCTTTGTTGTGTTCTACTCCCTGCTGCAGGTGACCATAAGTTGAACCGTAGGTAAAAATTCAGGTCATCCATTGTTCTGTGTGCCACTACCTGCTGCGGGTGTGCATAAAAGACCTCTACCCTTTACGTTTCTGTCTCACTCTGTCTGAATATGTAATATACGAAAGTACTCACTGTCACTCCTTTTATTTCTCCTGTGGTTAGTTTGCATACATATCTTCACGGTGAAATGAAGTCTATATATATATATATATATATATATATATATATATATATATATATATATATATATATATATATATATTGTTACATAGCCTATGATTTCATCATCCTTTGTGTAATTTTAACGCACAGTATGCTGCATGTTTGATCACGAGCGTGTTCTGCCTCAGTCCCCCCCTTCTACCGTTATAGTAGAGTAAGTCGTTCTCTCTGTTATTCAAAGCGGGATTTTCAGCTCTTTGTCCCCATGGCTTCATTTGCGCGTCCTTCTTACAAGTTGTATCAAGCTCTGCCGGCCCCTATATAATGAGCTCAGTCTCTGCATCATTGCCACTTAGATCTGCTCCTCATTTTGTTCACATCTCTGTCCTCCCCTGTACAGTTATTATTATTGTGAGTGCTCAAGAAATCTCCAAACATCTAGCAGCTGTGTGTAATTTGAGTATAACTGTTGTTGCATTTTTTCTTGTACTGTGTAGCATAACGTTGATTCTTAGGCCTAGTGAAGTGTTTGTGATTAATGTGGGGTTTTATGTCAGTCATTTTTGATAATAGTCTGTATCAGTAATAATTTATATTGCTTAACTGAGCATTACCTGGTGTATTTTCATTTTATCAGGGCTGACTTAGATAAATTTACTCTTGCTAATTTCGTGTTAATAGAGGCTATTGCAGTTAACCATATATTTAACCTGTTTATTTGCCATTACATTATCCTTATGAGTCCTGAATGTTTTGTTGTTAGTCTGAGCATTAAACTTTTACTTGTAATTTTACCTAACTCTTTTGTTTTGAACCTGGAACTTTACAGGACAGTAGTGACTCTTAGTATTCTCACTTAAAGTGTACGTTATCTTTCTCTGTTCCGTAACATAAATTTGGCGACCTCATATCAGGATATTCAGGATATTATCATAAGGATATTGCTTGATATTTTGTGACTGTTACTTATTAATTATGTCTACTATTACTACACTTGATGAAGCCAAAGATTTTTTGTCAAATGCGCAAACAGTGTGTGATGTAGAAAACAGAACAAAGAATGAACTTAAGCTTGTTGCTCAACAATTGGGAATTGCTGTTCGCTCTCATCATTCTAAAGATCAAATTGTTGACATGATTAATGAAAGCTTGTTTAATGTAACTCCTCCAAATGAGCAAACGCAGATTGAATTAGCTAAGTTACAGCTAGCCCTGCAGGAGGCAAAAGCTAAGGAGGCTGAATTTCAGGCAAATGCTCGTATTCAAGAGGCACAGGTACAGGCTCAGGCACAAATTGAACTTGCTAGGATTCAGGCAGACCATGAGTATCGCATGAAACAAGGTGGAACTGGATCATCTAGCTCTGATGATTTTGATGTGGTTAAAAATGTTAAACTTGTCCCTCCTTTTAATGAATCTGATTTAACAAAGTATTTTCAGTTGTTTGAGAGGGTAGCTACAGGTTTTAGTTGGCCCAAGGAGTATTGGCTAGTACTCCTTCAAACTGTTCTCACCGGTAAAGCTCAAGTAACTTATGCATCTTTGCCTCAGGATCAATCTGATAATTATGATGTAGTTAAGAGCTTGATTCTTAAGGCCTATGAGCTTGTTCCTGAAGCCTATAGAGTAAAATTTAGGACAACTTATAAGCAAGATAAGCAATCCCATGTTGAGTATGCAAAAATCTAAGAAGATCTGTTTGAGCAGTGGTTAAATTCTAAGAATGTGGATTCTGATTTTGGTAAATTTAAGCAGATGATTTTGCTGGAGGACTTCAAAAGGTGTATTTATAAAGATGTAAGCCTATATCTTGATGAGAGAAGAATAGATAATTTGTCTGATGCTGCAGTTTTAGCTGATGTGTATGTTCTCACTCACAAGAGATATTCTAGAGAAAAAGGGAAAGCTGAGAGTAAGTACGTTGCCTCTACTCAGAGTACAGGTAACAGGAAAGAGAATAAAGATGATGTTTCTCAGGAAGTAAATACCAGCTTCACCTCTAGATTTCAGAAAAGTAAATGTACTTATTGTAGTAAGCTTGGTCATACTACGGAGAGATGTTTCAGGAGACAGCGTGATGTGAACAAAAAGGAGTCTTTAAATATTCAGTCAATTGGTCTAGTGTCCACTCTTGACAGTTCCCAGAATTCTTTAACTGAGTTAACTGAACCTGCTTTGAGGGGTAACTTAAATTCTCATGATGGAGCTCCTCTTTTGAGCAGTAACGTGGGTGACACTCTCAAGAGTTCATGTGCTAATTTCCTGTCTGATGGTTTTGTCAGTCCTCTGGACAGTAATGACAGGAAATCAGTTAAAATATATCGTGATACAGGTGCTTGCCAATCCCTTATGCTGACCAGTGTTCTAGGCTCTAATGTTAATGGGGTGCTTTGTGGGGTGGAAGACAATTGACAATCGTTATGGTCGAGCCTGCCACAGACGTCGTAGGACACGCATGCTCATGAATCATATGCTGCATTTGTTTGTGTGCACTTGTGATAGGATTAATGTCATTCCTACTTACAAAACCACTTACACTCTCCAATGAATACACACAACAAGAGCTTATTCATTTGTATGAGTCATACAAAAAGGTAAAAATATTCTAATCTGGCAAGTCTAGCAACTAGTCAGCTCATTCATCCCTTATAATTTAATGTTTTCTATGTTAAATCTTTAGAAATGAGTGGATTTGTATCTCTTAATATATGGTTTCAATGAGGAAAGTCATATTTTCCTCCTCTGAGACGATTTACTAACTTAAATTTATTAATGCCTAAATTCGCCTTCAGTCAACGATTTCGACAAACCGTCCCAAATCCAGGAACGGTCAACAGTCATTTTTTGCCTGCTCTGAGAGAGGTCGGAAGGCTGGACTGAAGTCGAGAGGACGCACGCTGAGAATCTGAGATGTCTGGATCGTACTGTTGTGTTCCCCTGTGCATTAATAGGGGTGGCCATCAATTTCCTCAGATTATGAATGAAGAAATTACAAAATAAACAATTTGGATGATATAGTGTCATACAGTATGTATATATTTCTCAAAGTGGCTAATCAATCCAGAATAGAATATATTCTCTATAATAAGTATATATAGAAAACTATATGTATTTATATAAAAATATGTGCTTTTCACTTTCACTCACAAAGTACACACTGCTTCCTACCCAGATGACTTAACACTCCCACACACACTTCATGACTGGTGTACTACAAAAAGACTCAGAATGGCCTCTTTTATGGTAGAACACAGTCATAACTCGCACCTCACTATCAACAACATCCCTCTTGTCCCACATGCACACAAAATCTTTGGTGAAATGAAGAAAGGAAAGCACAGTAACAGAAGAATTTGGTAATATCTTGCAGCATAGAGCAGTTAGAAGCTGATCTGTAAAAATATTTATCTAAGACAGCCTTTCTGAAATTATCTTGATGTCCTCAAATGTGAATATTACAAAATCTTGGGTGCCGCAATATTAGTAAACAAAAGCAGAGTCTATCTTGTCCCTGGGACTGTACCTTCAACGCGCATGCGCCACTTGGATATTTGGGATGTTACGAGCGTCGTACCGATTTTTTACTTATATTGGCTAGTAATCGACTTGAAGAGGGCAATTACAAAGTATTTCGTTCCAGCCAATAGTGAGCAATGTAACTTCACCTCTTTTAGTACAATAAAAGACTACTAATGCAAAATGAATGAGAATCTTGGAGTTCATTTGATGCTAATCTAGCTGGATAAATATTTTTTACGTATTACTATGAAAATAATAAGTAGTTTCCCTTCATTTCTTCTCAATTATTTGAGAAAAAAATAATTCCTCTACACATTACAAACATTAATTTGAATCATAAGTCCACATAAAGATATATTATTAATGATTCATGAGAGTGCGACTCTTCACTGTCAGTGGCAGGCTCGACCACTTCAATGGCGGCCCCAAAGCACCCCATTCCTCTGATGAAACTGTAATCTTACAAGGTGTAGGGAATAATTACTTCTCTGTCCCTCTTTGCAGAGTGAATTTAGAGTCTGGTTTTGTTAATGGTTCTGTTATGGTTGGGTTGGTTGAGACACTTCCAATGTCAGGTGTAACTTTCTTACTTGGAAATGATATTGGTGGAAGTCAAGTGTGTCCAGCTCCTCAGTTGTCTAGTGAGCCAGTGGCTGCGTCCCATGATTGTGATGTCCCTGATGTGTTCCCTGCATGTGCTGTCACTAGGGCTAAGTCTAAAGTTACTGGTGATTTAGAGGATAATGATGATGATGATGTTATCCTAGCTGACACTTTTCTTGCTAATTTGGACCACTCACCAGATGAGGCAGTACCCCGTAGTGTTGATAATTTGTCTCGTCAAGAGTTGGTTGAGTTGCAGGTTGCTGACCCTGAGTTGAAAGGTCTAGCTAACTCTGCTTACAGTGAAGAAGAGTCAGCCGGTGCTTCTACTTGTTATTATGTAAAGTCAGGAGTACTTATGAGGAAGTGGAGACCCCCAGCAGCATCAGCCGACTGTGAATGGGAGGTTGTACATCAAGTTGTCATCCCTCGTGTTTGTAGGCAGGATATCATTCGAGTGGCTCATGATTCCAGTTTGGCACGACACCTTGGAGTGAGGAAGACTGTGGCACGCATTTTGAAACACTTCTACTGGCCAGGTATCTTCAGAGATGTTTCCTGGTATTGTAAGTCTTGTCACACCTGTCAAGTTGTGGGGAAGTGTAATCAGACCGAAAAGGTTGCACCTCTAGTTCCCATTCCTCCTTTTGAGGCGCCTTTCACCCGTGTGTTGGTGAATATTGTGGGCCCTCTTCCTAAGACTTCTTCAGGATTTTCTTATGTGTTGACCATGATTGATATGGCTACTCGTTTTCCTGAAGCCATTCCACTTAGAAACATCTCAGCAAAGAACGTGGTTAAGGAAATGCTAGGGTTCTTCACAAAGTTTGGTCTGCCCAAGGAGGTACAGTCAGACCGGGGAAGTAATTTCATGTCAAACGTTTTCAAGCAATCTCTGACAGAGTTGGGCATCACCCAGATCACGTCTTCAGCTTACCATCCCCAGACCCAAGGAGCGTTGGAAAGATATCATCAAACACTCAAATCGATGCTCAAGAAATACTGTTTGGAACATCAGAAAGACTGGGATAAAGGTCTTCCATTCGTCGTATTTGCCGCAAGAGAATCTCCAAATGAATCACTGGGCTTCTCACCTTTTGAACTACTGTTTGGCCATGAAGTAAGAGGACCCCTTAAGTTACTCAAGGAATGCTGGCTGTCGGAGGAAGATGACGTCAACCTGCTGGAGTATGTGATGAAGTTCAAAGAACGGCTGTCCACTGCTTTACAGCTGGCGAGAGAGAATTTAGGAGCTGCTCAGGAGAAAATGAAGACTTGGTATGATAAGAAGTCCAGGTTACGCCACTTTCAGCCAGGAGATCAGGTTTTGATTCTGCTACCAGTTCATGGGCAACCTCTTCAAGCCAAGTTTAGTGGCCTTTATTTCGTGGAGAAGAAACTCAGTGATGTCAGCTATGTCATCGCCACACCAGATCGTAGAAAGAGCAAGCAACTATGTCACATCAACATGCTAAAGTTATATCACAGGCGGGACGAAAATAATCCAGTCTGCACTGTAGCTGTTCCACCCGAGTCTGCAAGTGAAGCTCTCCCATGCAGTATGAGCCTGAGTGATAGTTTGGGGAAGAATCCTGATATCATGAATGATCTCCAGACTAAGCTTTCTCATCTACCTCCCGAGGAAAGGCAGGAGTTTTCGGCATTACTGCAGGAGTACCCGCAAGTGCTCCGTGCTACTCCAGGAAGAACCACTGTGTTGATGCATGATGTCGATGTTGGAGACGCAAAGCCAATTAAATTGCCTCCTTACCGTGTGAACCCAGTGAAAGTTCCTCTCATCGAGAAGGAGCTTGGCTACCTGTTGGACCACAAGATGATTGAGCCCTGTCAGAGCGAGTGGAGTTCTCCTGTCACTCTGGTCCCTAAGCCAGGTGGGTCACAGCGGCTTTGCATTGACTACAGACGTGTTAATCAGATAACCAAAACAGACACTTACCCTCTCCCTCGTGTGGAAGATTGCATAGACAAGATCGGAAAGGCTAGGTACATAAGTAAGTTTGATTTGTTAAAAGGATACTGGCAAGTACCTATGACTGAACGTGCTAGGGAGATCTCATGTTTTGTAACACTAGGAAAGACTTTTGCATGTTCAGTAATGCCATATGGTATGAAGAATGCACCAGCCACTTTTCAGAAGCTCATGAATGTTGTAACAGAGGGTTTGGCAGGGTGTGTTGTTTATATTGATGATGTATTAATCTTCAGTGACAACTGGAAAGATCACCTATGCCATGTCAGTAAATTTCTTGAGCGTTTGGTTCAGGTTAATCTTGTAGCTAATTTAGCAAAGTGTGAGTTTGGTCAAGCTAAAGTTCAGTACCTTGGGTACGTAATTGGTGATGAACACGTTGCACCACCAGGAGCTAAGGTTCAGGTTATAGGTGATCTTGCCAGACCTAAAAGTAGGAAAGAGCTACAAAGATTTTTGGGAATGGTAGGTTATTACCGGAGATTTGTTCTTAACTTTTCAGTTCTTGTATCACCACTTACAGACCTACTGAAAAAGGGAGTTAAATTTGTCTGGACCGATAACTGTGAATCCTCTTTCAGCAAACTTAAAGCTATCCCATTAAGTCAGCCAGTGCTTGCTACTCCAAATTTTGCTAAGCCTTTTAAGATGGCTGTTGACGCAAGTGATATGGGAGCTGGGGCTGTTTTGCTGAAAGAGGATGATCAGGGTATTGAACACCCTGTATCTTATTACAGTAAGAAGTTCACTCCACCTCAAAAGAACTACTCAACTATTGAGAAAGAGCTTTTGGCCTTGATTTTGGGTTTACAGCATTTTTCATTTTATTTGTGTTCTGGTTTTGACTCCATAGTCATTTATACCGATCATAACCCACTGAAATTCCTTAGTAAGTTTAAAGATAAAAATCAGAGATTGACAAGATGGAGTCTACTTCTTCAGGAGTATTCATTAGACATACAACATGTCAAGGGGAAAGAAAATGTTATTGCAGATTGCTTATCTAGACTTTAGACAGATTGTTTTAGAGTAATAAGAAATTTCCTTTGTAAATTTCTTTTTCTTTGTGGGGAGGTGTTACATAGCCTATGATTTCACCATCCCTTGTATAATTTTAACATGATACAGTTTTGTTCATGATTGCATCATCCTTTGTATGATCCTAATGTACAGTATGTTGCATGTTTGTTGACGATTCGCCACGTGGCTTCCATAGTGACCAGGCTCTCGTGTTCTACCTCACTCCCCCCTTCTCCCCCTTATAGTAGAGTAAGTCGTTCTTTCTGTTGTTCAGAGCAGGATTGTCAACTCTTCGTCCCCTATGCCTTCATTTGCGCGTCCTTCTTACAAGTCGAATCAAGCTCTGCCGGCCCCCTATATAATGAGCTCAGTCTCTGCATTAGCGGCCACTTAGATCTACTCCTTATTCTGTTCACATCTCTGTCCTCCCCTGTACAGTATATTATTATTTTTGTGAGTGCTCAGGAAGTCTCCAGCCATCTAACTGCTGTATAATTTGAGTATAAGTGTTATTACCATTTTTCTTGTACTGTATAGCCTAAGGTGTTAATTCGTAAGCCTGGTAAAGTTTTTGTGATTCATATTGGTTGCATACTGTCAGCCAGTATTAGTAATATTTTGTATCTGTAATAATATTATATCTTGCTTTAACTCAGTATTATCCCCATCGTCTCTCTCTCTCTCTCTCTCTCTCTCTCTCTCTGAGTCCGGCTGGAGGGAAGTGGAGATGGAGTTTGAAAAATATTTATGGAGTTTAACAGGGATTTTAAGCGAGGAAGAAGGAGGAGAAGGAGGAATAGGAGGAGGAGCAGGAGGAAGAGGAGGAGGAGCAGGAGGAGCAGGAGGAGGAATTCCATTTATGCCTACTGACCGAACAAGGGTTACGTTATTCATTTTCCTTTCTTCCTCCATTTCTAAGTTTTCCTCCTCCTCTTGTCCATCTCTTCTTCTTCCTTCTCCTCTTCCTCCATCTTCCCTTCCTCCTCCGTCTCCTCTTCTTCCTCCTCCTCCTTCTCTTCTCTTTTCTGGCCTAACGAGTGACCAAGGGATTTCTCTCTCTCTCTCTCTCCATACGATCAGTACATAGATAACGATGCCATATAATCTAAGTAGGTTATGTAGGTAGGTAGGTAGACAGGTAGGTAGGTAGGTAGGCGGGTAGGAACAAAGGTACAAAGTATAAAGGAAAGCAAACAGCAACAGACCTTATGGTCCTTTCAAGGCTGTTTGGTACAGAGTAGACTGACTACAAGATCTAACTCTACATGCTGAAGGATAAGGATCGTAAAGCAAGAAGGCTCCCCCCGCCTCCAAACCCTCCAGCCAAAACTGGCAAGAAAAAGTGAGAAAAACCACCACGCACCATGGAAAAACTGACATGGAAATTTCATAGGAAAGACTGAAAAGGAAAAGCTACATTCTATAATACATTATCTAAAAGTTACCAGTATGAATAACCTGAAAGAGAAAGTAGTAAAGTACAATGAGTAATCTAATAAATAAATAACTAATGCATGTCGCTGTACGGGTACGTTGAGTTCACGGGGCGTCTGCGGACACAGTGTGGAAATTGCACAGTGCACAGTGTGGATATTCAGGGGTGATGTGGCAGCCTTGCCTGGCGCTATTAAGGTAGGCAGGTAGGCAGCAGCCAATCAGGCCCCAGCTCCATTCATTCCACTAAGACTAGGAACTTTCCCATGCGGGACAAGCAAACAAGTCACCTCCTGAAGCAGTGACCCCTGGTACATTAAAAAAATCCCGATGGTGGCCACGTAACTAACAGGGACCCTCAGTGATCCACAGCCCACCACAGGTCAAAAGTATGAGTAGTGACCGTTAACTCAGGGCTATCTGTGCATATACTATATTTGCATTTAATTAATTGATCCAGGCTCTAAAAAACTAAAATAAAATAAAACAGAACATTATACATACACAAGTGTTTTATTCAGGAGTAAACATATTAAGCTGGGGGTTGGATGCCAAATACTTATCCAGGTGACCTTTAAAGGTTTGTACTGTATTACAATCTATTACGTTGGAGGGCAATTTATTCCATATATTTACAACTCTATTGAAGAAGAAATGCTTAGCTTCATGCGACTGGAATCGTTCGCCGATTATTTTATGCCCATTGCCTCTAGTGTAGTTCGAGTGATCAACTGTGAAGTATTTATCGACAGCCATGTTATCATGTCCTTTGAATATCTTGAATACTTGAATTAAATCTCTTTGTATCCTCCGTTTTGTTAGGGTAGAGATTCAGGGCTAAACGTTCCTCATACAGTTTATTTCTCAATCTAGGTATCGTCTTTGTCATCCTTCACTGCACTCTTTCAAGCTTTTCCATATCCTTTTTATAATACGGTGACCAAAACTGAACGCAATACTCTAAGTGTGGGCGTACTAAGGAATTATACAAAGTAAGGACGATATTATCGGATTTATATTCAAATGCTCTGCCTATGAACCCAATCAATTTGTTGACTTTTTTCACAGCTTCTGTACATTGTTTGCTTGGTTTCAAATCATTTGTTATTATAACTCCTAAGTCTTTTTCATGGTTTATCCTATCAAGCTGGACATTATTCATGCTGTAACTTGCTCTTACATTTTTACTGCCAATGTTTAACACTTTGCATTTATTAATACTGAAATCCATTTGCCAGAATTTGGACCAGTTAAACAGTTGATTAAGATCTCTCTGAACTGCCTGTCTTTGCAGTGGTGTATCTGCTCTTTTACCTATTTTAGTATCATCAGCGAATTTTGAAATCTTACAACACAATCCTTCGTCAATATCATTCATACATAAGAAAAGAATAGGACCTAACACTGAATCCTGCGGCACTCCACTTGTAACGTTTATCCAGTCTGACTCTTTTCCATTTATTACAACTCTTTGCTTTCGTCCGGTGAGCCAATCTTCTACCCATCCGAGAACACTGCCACTGAAACCATGTGCCTTTAGCTTCTGAAGGAGTCTTTTGTGTGGAACTTTGTCAAAAGCCTTTTGAAAATCGAAGTAGACCACATCAACAGATTTAGTCTCGTCATACATGTTCAGTATATCATTGAAAAAGTCCAGCAGATTCGTGAGGCAAGAGCGATTATTATGAAAACCATGTTGCAAATCTTTTATGAGATTGTTTGTTTGTAAGTGTTTTACAAACTTGTCTCTGATAATAGTTTCAAGCAATCTGCAAACCACTGATGTTAAACTAATTGGGCGGTAGTTTTCTGGTTGGGCTCTGTTGCCCTTTCTGAATATTGGGGTTACGTTAGCAAGCTTCCATTCATGTGGCACCTTATTGCTCTTAAGTGATAAGTTAAAAAGTTCAGTTAAAGGCTTTGATATTTCATTCTGTAGTTCCTTCAATACACGTGGTGATATTTTGTCCGGTCTTGGTGCTTTATTCTCTTTTAATCTGTTTATTGCAAGCAGTACGTCGCGATCCCTCACTGTAATGTCAGTGATTATGTTGCCCTCTTCTATAGGAATGGGGGAAACAGTAGGAATTGTATGTATATTTTCTGTTGTAAATACTGACGCGAAGAAAGTACTAAGAATTTTCGCCATCATAGTTTCATCATCAGTGTGCTCTCCGTTATCTGTGACTAAGGGACCGATTGATGGAGTTATTACCTTTTTGCTTCTTATGTAACTGAAAAATTCTTTGGGATTTGATTTACTGATACTTGCAATATGTGTTTCAAGGTTTTTCCTACTGCATTTAATTAATTTTTTGGCATTTCGTCGAAGGGCATCGTATTCATTTTTATCACTTTGACTCTTTGTGGTACTATAATTCTTATATTCAAGATTTTTTTGCTTCTAAACAGTGTCTAATGTTGGAGTTCCACCATTTGGGTTTAAAATTTTTGGTGGGCCTTCTGTTGCGCATAGGAATACATAATTTGATGGCACTGTTGAGAGTTTCTGTAAAGTAACTCCACACGTCATTGAAATCTAAAGTTTCAACAATGGGGTGCCAGTCAGCTGCACCTACAATTGCCTTTAATTTCTTAAAATTTGCTCTCTTAAAGTCGGGCACTTTCTCACAACTGGCCTTGACACTGTCTTCACTGAATTTAATGTTAAATGTAACTATGCGATGATCACTTGTACTAAATTCTTCTCCTACAATAACATTACTCACTACATTTTCTGATTTAGCTAAGACAAGATCTAGGATGTTAGCTCCACGTGTCGGATAATTTACAAATTGATACAAAGAACTTTCTTGCAAATTTGTATATAGGACTGATCCTGTGTGTGAGGATAGGGCTTCCCCCCATTTTGGAACTGGTAAATTAAAGTCACCAAATATTACAGTGCTTTGCATACAAGATAGTTCGGCAATTTGATTGTAGATTTCATTATCGATGTTGACTGGCTGACCAGGTGGACGATAAATTAACCCAAGAGTGATTTTATGACAATATTCATTTCTAAGCTGAATATAAATAATGTCTATGTTTTCAATACATGGCTTGGTAATTTCGACTGGATGAAATCCTGATTTAACATATAACAACACGCCGCCCCCTGCTCGATTCTTCCTTTCACAACTGAAAATGTGATAGCCTGGTAAACTGAACTCTGCTAGAAAATCTCTCTGGTCAGAATTTAGCCACGATCCTGTTACTCCAATTACATCATAATCTTCGGTAAAGGCAAGGGCCTCTAAATCAGAAAATTTATTATGTAGACTACGAGCATTTGCAAGGATTGCTTTAATGTGCCTTCCTTTCTGATGTGGGGAGTTTCCATTATTTATTGATTTATCAGATCGTATGACATCTACGTTTGCCTCCCGTGATGACAGGTAGGTAGGTACATTGGATAGTTTAAGTAATTACAGAAGGTAGCTCAGGTAGGTAGGTAGGCAGGCAGGTAGGAACGTAGGTAGATTGACAGGTAGGTAGGTACACTGGATAGTTTAAGTAATTACAGAAGGTAGCTCAGGTAGGTAGGTAGGTAGGCAGGTAGAAACGTAGGTAGATAGATAGAGAGGTGTGTACAATGGGTAGTTTAAGTAATTACACTAGGTTGCTCAGGTAGGTAGGTAGGTAGGTAATTAGAGCATTGAAGCAGGCAGGCAGGTAGGTAGGTAGGTAAGTAATCAGACCATGCAAGTAAGTAGATAGGTAGGTAGGTAGACCGCAGGCGACGGTCGTCTGGATGACGGTCCAAGACGCCTGCTCCCGATGGTGCGTGGCAGAAGGAGATCCTGTGGGCACTCCTATAGTAGATCCGGTGGACCCTACTGTGCTGCTGTTCCCCTGGGGTAGAGTAGGACTGTGAGCTCTGGTGGTTGCTCTTCCTCTTGTGGAGGCAGGTCCAGTGGACACTGCTACCGAGGGCCTACTTGTCAAAGGGCAAGTCCCACCCCGATTCTGGCGAGCTCTCTCCCCGTCAAAGGGTCAGTGCACTTCCTGGGGGTCTGGTTGCGTGATAAAGAGGCATAGGGTCACGGGGGAGATGAGTCGTTGTGGCGCGGGGCACCAATGTGTCTCCCGATGCCTCGTCTTAGGCTAGGGGTCACCTCCCCATGTCCTCCTCCTGGGGTTGTGGTGTCGGGATCACTCCCCCAGGTGGGTATTTCACAAACCTAATTGATTGAAATACTTATTGTTGTAAAGGTTACTAAAATTTACAGACTAACCTAAATGACCACCAAACTAAACTTACCTCATACTAAGAAAACAAACATAACCTAACCTAACAGATTAACCGAACTGACTAACATACTAACCTAACCTGATACTAAGAGAACGAACGTAACTTAATCTAATAGATTAATCTACGTAACACACTAACCTAACCTGATACTAAGAGAACGAACGTAACTTAACCTAATAGATTAATCTATGTAATACACTAACCTAACCTGGAAGCGAAGATTGGACTTTGTTGGAAGGACACAATAGTGAGAGCAGTGGAAATGAGTTATTTGAGAGGAGCATGTGGAGGTACATGGAGAGACAGACTGACAAATATGGAAGTGAAGGAGTGTTGGGGTGTGGATGAGGATGTGATAGAAAGCGTTATGAGAAATACACTGCGTTGGTTTGGCCATGTGGAGAGGAAGAAGCGCGAGAGACTGACAAGGAGAGTGTATATGAGTGAAGTGGAGAAAGAGAAGAGGTAGGGGGAGAACAAAGAAGGGGTGGAATGGTGCAGTGTAGAGGTATACGAGAGACGGGGCGTGAGTTGGTAGGAAGGGCAGCGAAATGGCTGGGGACAGGGAGACTTGGAGGCGATTTACTTGTGGCCACCCCTTACGGGATTCAGACATCTGTATATATATAAAACGTGACAGATGAAGGGTTTACTGATCGAATTCAACGCTAGTCACGAAAAAGTGTTATGGAATACATGTAGAGCCCTGGCACCTTTGAGAGTGGAATCATATAACCGCTATTTACTCTAACTTGGTCTAAAACGGCAAGCTCTCCATCTTGACTATTGAGCAGCAAGAAGAGATTATTGCTATAATTTGGTGCTAGTCATTAAGAAGTGCAAAGGAAAAGATGAAGAGCTGTGGCCTTGTCTTTTTCTGCCACTGAGTCAGCCATTTTCACCATTGGAAAGGCCGAACCAAACTTAATAAATTAATTACCGTCGAAGCCGGGATACGATTCCTAGCCAGGGGTGAAATTTTCGACCATACTTACGATCGATTCTTTGTCGTAACTTGGGTTTGTTTTTTACAGGAAGAACTAGAAACACTGGGGGGGTGGGGGCTGGTAGTGTGGTGTTGTGATCGAGGTGGTATATTATTGTGAGGTGAGAGTGTGTGTGAGTGAGCTGGACGGGGGGAGAGGGAAGGGAAGGCTAAGGATGAGATGCAGGGATGGAGTGAAGAGGTATATGAGAGAGAGGGGTGTGAGCTGGAAGAAGAGTAGTGAAATGGCGTGGGACAGAGCGACATGGAGACGATTTGTTTGTGGCCACCCCTTACGAGATTAAGGCATTTGGCATTAGATACACAGATAGATAGAGTATGGAGGTGTTTTTTCATTGTCGGTGTTAGAATATCTGGAGGTGGGATATTGTTATAGAAGGTTTGATAATGTTTGTATGGTGATTGTTTTATGTGCCTAGGTGTGTTGTGTGTGTGTCATATAACAGTATAGGTGCTGTGTACTGGAACAGGCTAATGCGTACCCTGTAGAATTATGAGCCCCTTATATGAAGGTAGTCTCGCACTAGGAGGGCTTTAACCCGCCCCATCCCAACCACTTTTCCACCACTGACTCCCCCCAATCCCGACCATTTTAGGAAAAAAAGTTTTTTGGCTCAAACCTTCGCTTTTGGTGAGAAACATCGAAAATTCATAGAGAAATCGCTCACCTGAGGTTTAAAATACTCATTATAGGTAGGAGTACCTCCTTACCTTACTGGGTTTTCTATCAGGCTGGCACCAAAGAAAACGAGTTCTATGGGAAGATAACTATTTCACACCACTTATAAACGGTATTTATTTATTTACTTGGTACGAATTTATATGTAGTACAAGAGTATATTGGTTTTCAAGCAGTAATATAGGCATTATAAGCATTGTTACACTCACTAATACCTGACCTTTTTTAGCCACATTACCTGATCATCATTTCTAACTATTTCTTCCTCTAATGCTATGTAAAGTTTGTCCTCCACATTATCATTGATTGGGGAATCACTCTGGCCCTGAATTTCGTACCATGGCATGACATGGCTATACTGGCCAGGTCACTGATAACAGGTGAATTGCTGAGACAATGGCATGCAGGGGGAGGAGGAGGTCATGCTGTGTAAGGCATTGTCCCTGCCTGGCATCTTGTTGAGGAAGGTGTCACGTGTATACGTACCAAAAATGACTCGCGAAAAATGAAAATTGTGCAAATTAGGGACCTTGCAATTTTTTCGCAACTATGTACTTCGACGGGATTGGCAGTGACAAAACGTGTGGACGTTAAAGAGCGTCGACAGGACGCCGCAGGTTAATATAAGATGGTAAGTGACCTAAGGAAGTCGATTTGGTACAGTCAGTGGTGATGCGTAGGGCGTTGTTCTGTACGACTTACAAAGGTGTTGTGGGTGTTAGATAGGATGGGAGCCTCTGCTGAAGAAGGGGGGGGGGAAGGAGTATTGATCATCACTGATATCAATATTGTTTTTTAGAATATGGAGAATGTATCTTTTTGTAGCCCAAAGTCAGGCCTTGTAGTTGGCCTGAGTGCACTGAGTCTGGGGCTGCACCGCCTCTTGTCTTATACAGGGTCCTTGAAGGTGAGTCCGATGTTATGTCTCTCTAAGAATGTTAGTGTTCGGTGTGTGGCACACGTATATTATTAAATAATGTGATGTTGGTGGGAGTACCTGTGTTCATGCTTACAGCTGGTGGCGAGTGTGCTGGTGGATTTGGCTGGGTTGATTTTCATCCTGTTGTCCTTAACCCAAGTCTGCATTGTGTTGAGGTAGTCCTATTGCAGTGTACAGGCTGTGTCTGGAGTGTGTTGAGGTAGTCCTGTTGCAGTGTACAGGCTGTGTCTGCAGTGTGTTGAGGTAGTCCCGCTACAGTGTAAAGGCTGTGTCTGCAGCGTGTTAAGTTAGTCCTGTTGCAGTGTACAGGCTGTGTCTGCAGTGTGTTGAGGTAGTCCTGTTGCAGTGTACAGGGTGTGTCTGCTGTGTGTTGAGGTAGTCCTGTTGCAGTGTACAGGCTGTGTCTGCAGTGTGCTGAGGAAGTCCTGTTGCAGTGTACAGGCTGTGTCTGCAGTGTGTTGAGGTAGTCCTGTTGCAGTGTACAGGCTGTGTCTGCAGTGTGTTGAGGTAGTCCTGTTGCAGTGTACAGGCTGTGTCTGCAGTGTGTTGAGGTAGTCCTGTTGCAGTGTACAGGCTGTGTCTGCACTGTGTTGAGGTAGTCCTGTTGCAGTGTACAGGCTGTGTCTGCAGTGTGTTGAGGTAGTCCTGTTGCAGTGTACAGGTT
Organism: Coenobita brevimanus; assembly: GCF_032717465.1. Classification (NCBI taxonomy): domain Eukaryota; kingdom Metazoa; phylum Arthropoda; class Malacostraca; order Decapoda; family Coenobitidae; genus Coenobita; species Coenobita brevimanus. The sequence goes on from NC_137044.1 coordinate 28,794,706, forward strand.
GTGTCTGCAGTGTGTTGAGGCAGTCCTGTTGCAGTGGACAGGCTGTGTCTGCAGTTGTTGAGGTAGTCCTATTGCAGTGTACAGGCTGTGTCTGCAGGGTGGTTTGTGTTTGTTGTGGTGATGTCATCTGCATATGAGACAATATATGTGGGTGGTTGGGATGGGGGAATATTATACATGTATAGGTTGAAGAGTGTGGGCGGGAGATCTGAGCGCTGTGCAACTCTGATGGGGAAATTTCTTGTTGGTGATGGGTTGGTCGAGAATGTAACATGTGCTTGTCTACCAGGCAAGTAAAAGGCAAGCCAGCGCTTGGTGTTCTCCATGTTTGCGTTGGGGGACGGCATCAAAGGCTTTACTAATATTTATTGTTGTGAGTAGTGTGCGCTGTGCGGGTAGAATGATAAGGTGTAATGTGCAAATTTATAAGCTAAAGAAAAAGTGTTACTAGCATTGTTGCCCAGCTTGTAGCATAGGTACGAACACAATAAAAAAAAAAAAAAAAAAAATAATGAACACAATTATTCTATCATCCAAAAATAACTATGGTAGAAATGATCTTATAACATGCACGTATTATCATGGTGGTGATGGTGAACAGACAAGGAAAGTAAGCTCCCAAACATTCCCCCGGAATACGACACGCAACCGTCGATTTTACATCCGGGTACCTATTCTCAGTTCTAGGTACGAACAGGCTAGGGCAAAGGAGACCGTGGGGGATGAAAACATTAATATTTCAAGAAAAAGTCGCAAATTGACTGTTTTCTGGGAGTGTATGCAAATATTTAAACAAGACGTAAAGATTTTCGTAAAATTTGTATTAAAACTGACGTAGTAATATTTAATGCATTATAAAAGACCGGAGTACAGGGCAGTTGTTCAGTATATATTGTGCTACTTTTTGTTATTACATAAACAAATGCTGTACTGCTGAGCTGTGAAGGTGAGTTTAAGGACTGGATTAGAAGTGTTTTTGAGAATGTTGCAGTATCTCTTGCCTAGCGATTTATCTTTCACACTGCACCTCATTATCCTTTTGTTATTGATGCAACTATATCAGCACTAAAGGTCTATAAATAACATACAAGAGAATTGTATTCTGCCAAATAAATCGCTAAGGAAGATGTGCAAGGAAGCCTGCTATAGAACCAAAATATTAGGTATAGTAGTAATGTGGTTAATGAAGGCTATATCTAACCCCTCCAGTTTAAAAAGTCTCATTTAAGGTGAATATAATCGTCTGGAGATGGAAGAAATTATATATAAAGTACGTCACTGGATTATATGAAATTTTAAAAGAAAATGGTATTACTTGTTTCTAACAGAAAACCAAATATTTTAAACGATAACTAAGCTAACGATGGACATTTTGTTTTTCTAAATGGCATGGTCGTGTTACCTCTTCATTAGCAATTTCTTTAGCACAAATAAACTTAGCATTCTCTAACATAACATTCTCGTGCGAGCAGCGGAAGGAGCAGCTTCTCCAGCTCTTTAACTCTACGGAGTTTACATCCCACGTTTCACTTTCGTCAACTCTATTCCTCACTTCCTGCCACCAGCAGCACCACACGACTGTGACTATACACTGTTGGGCAACTGACAGCTGTATATCACAGTCAGGCGGGTTTTCCCGCCTTCCAAACACTCTCCTTTCTGTAACGTTCCCCCCCACCGTCTCCCCCTACACACATACACACACACACATCCAATACACCACACTCTATCTCCCCGTCCTTTGCAATCCTTTGCCCACATCGCCGTAGGATTTCCTGCAACCCCATCACTGGCGAACCGAACCCCGCGGGAAGGCCGTTTAGGGCCGCCACAAGGGGGGCCACTAGGTTGGCTGGGGAGCCAGGGGATTGCAGGAAGGCAAAACGCTGTTAGGGTTAGGTTCCCCTCAGGGGGCAATCAGCGTAGGTGCAAGGGTCCCTCCCCACGACGTCCTTTAGAGGACGGGGGAGGTAAAAACCCGGCGTCTAGGATCGCTGATATAGGTAGGCCTGGGCACTCCCTTTTTCTCTCCCTATCACTATGAAGAAAACGACCAACCAACCCAGAACCCCTCCCCAAGGACAAGGAGGAGGAGGAGGAACCATCCCCAAAACCAAGACAACGAAGCCAAAACCAATACAGTTGAAGACAGGCACAACAACCACAGGCAACATGACGAAACTAGCTGGCCTAAACAAAAGACCAAGAGACCCCAGCCCCAAGGAACATACACCAGGAGCAAAAAAGCAAGTACCTGTGCAACAGGACAACTCGCAGAAGAAAAACCCGCTGACTCCACCCACCGAAAATTCAAGTGAAATGGACACCACTCCACCACCGCCAGAATCTGATCTTACAGAAGCAATCTCCACTTCACCCAGTGACACCAACGACACGGCCCAAGACTGCACAGCACAAATAGATGAGCAAGAGGCAGACAACTCTAATACAGTACCAGATGAAGACGAAAACTACACCGTCGTCACAAACAAGAAAAAGAACAACAAAAACCAGAAACGAAGCAATGACAGCAGCAATGACTCACTAACTCTGCCAGCCCCCCTTAAATCGGGAAACGACAACCCCCCTGCAGCACGACCTCCAAACATCCAACCCAGAAGAACTCCAGCTGTCTCTGTAAAGACTGCCCCACGCCCCACTACAAACCTACCACCCTTCTTGATACCAAAGCAGGAGGCCTTCGCCACAACAATGGACCTAGTCATGCAACTAGAAGAGGAACACCCCAACCTAAAATTCCACACCACAACGAGACGAGACTACAGTATGATCTTAACACCGCACGACCAAGACACGTACGAGACCCTGAAGTATTGCAAAACAGTAGCAGGCTACCCTGCAATCATAAAGGAATTAAACCCCGACCTCGCAACACGCAAAGTCATACTGATGGGCTACAACCAATTCCAGCCACTAGAACCAATCCTAAAACACAGCCAGGTGGAAACAGCCACACGCTGCGAAACACGAGGGGAACCGACAAGACAAGTTCTAGTAACAATCAGAGGCACCATTCCCCAGACTCTAGACCTGGGAAACTGGGGAACCTACTACCTCCGCCCATATTCCCCAGAACCACTAAGATGTTACAATTGCCAGAAGTTTGGACATCATCAATCGACATGCACACGCCCACCAACCTGTGCAATGTGCAGCCAACAACATCCAACAGAGCAGTGCCTCACCAGGTTCAAAACCAAACAGCCAATAAACTCCAAATGCCCAAATTGCGGATCCAACCACCATGCCTGGAACAGATCCTGCCCAGCAAGGATAGACAGAGTACTAAAAAGCATGGAAGGACAAGCCAAGTGGGTGCAGGAAAGACTCAAAGTCTCTCCAGCACCCCTAGGCACCTTCGTCTGGGGCACACAGAACAGACAATCCCAACCCCCACCCAACCCCACCTCAACAGCAGAGTACCCCCCACTCCCCAGAAGCAGCAACGCCACCACCACCAACTTCAAAACAAGCCTACCTGCCACACAACAAACACCCCCATCCCCCACTCAAGCAACCTCAACACCAATTTTGACTACGACTGCAACACAAACACAGTCGACAGAGGCAACCCAAACGCCACAGCCACAACACACCACAGTGGACACAGAAACACTCCGCACCATATGCCGGGAGATAGCACTGGGAGTACTACAGATTGTCTCAGACCAACTAGGCCGCCAACTAGACCCCAGATTAGTAACCCCAGCGATAAACAAGCTAATCAACACACACACGACACAACACAGCCCCAACTTACTCACCCCAAGCAGCCAGCCAGACAACCCACCTCTACCAACCACCTCACAGGTCAACCCAACACACCAACCACCGCTGCAACCAACCCCATACCCCTACAAACCCCCACAATCCCGAGAACAAGCAGACAAACCACTCCACTCCACATCAATGGACGCCAGGCACACGCAGAGAACTCGCTCACGATCACCACTAAAAGCCATGGACATAACCCAAGCAACGAGCGAAACAACACGCAACCTACCCCCAGATCACACAACAACCTAGATGCACGAAATGTCCTGGGACTTACTCAACAGCATAACCCCAATACCAACAACATCAAGTTCCTCCAGTGGAATATCTGCGGAATCAGGGGTAAACAAGCAGAACTCGAGGAAGCAGTCCACACAGACAAAACAGATGTCGTCATACTACAAGAAACCCTCCTGCCCCAAAACCGAAACTGCAGATTGAGAGGCTTCACCCCCCTCTTCCTCCCCTCAGCACGTAACGGGCCCCAAGGCCTCGCAATATTTATAAGAAACCACATACCCACAACACCCATAGTACCCATGCCACATTGCGGTGACGGGGTAGAGGCACAGGGAATTTCCATATCACTGCAGAACTGCAATCTCCACATCTACAACGTATACCGCAAGCATAAGGCAGACCTTGACCTCACAGAACTCGTTGCTAATGCAGACACCCAGCCAACACTCATAGTAGGAGATATGAACGCCCACCACCCCCTCCTCGGCTCCCCTAGCAACACCAACCAAGCAGGGAGACACATTGCAGAACTCCTGAACGAAACTAACACAGTCACCCTTCTAAATAAAGCCGACACCCCAACCCATATACAAGGAGGCCGCCTTGACCTCGCATTCATATCAACCAATCTGGCTCCCCTAACCCAGTGGAACACCCACCCAATTCTAATGTCTGACCACCATGCCATATCAATAAAAGCTAATTTACCCCCTCTACCCAAACCACCAGGCCCACCCCCACGATTCAATACAAAAAAAGCTAACTGGCAACTATACACAGATACTCTGGAACAACTCACAGCCTCACTGCAACACTCACTCGATCTCCAAGCACAAGAAAAACAAATAACAACAGCCATACAAGACGCCGCACTAGCTGCCATCCCTAAAACAACACACAAAAGATTCAACCACAAGGACTGGTGGTTTTACAACGATAGAGTCAAGGAACTAAACCACAGACAAAACCAAGCAAAGAAAATATACAGGAAAAACAGAACCCCTGAAGGACTGCAACACTTACGAACGACAGTCCGACTGGTAAGAGAAGAAAAGAACAAAATCAAGGAAAAAAAGTGGTTAGAGTGGTGCAGTTCCCTTAATGCAAGCAGCAGCACTGGGGCATTATGGAAAAAACTCAGAGCAGTGTCAGGATCAACCCCCAACAGACCCACATCCCACCCCAACCCACAAGAAGAAGCTGAAAGAATAGCACTAAACTTCGCAAACAACACTTCCCCAAGACATCTCCCAGATGCCACAAGACAGCACCAGGAATTACTGCATAATGAAAGAAGACACCTAATTAACAGGGAGAAGCAAAAAGAGCATCCAGCCGACTGCCCATTCACCATGAACGAACTTGAAAATGCACTGAAAACAAGCCAAGACACTGCCCCTGGTAAGGATGGCATCACTTACTCTATGATAAGACACGCAGGCCCCATTGCAAAAGCCGCCATACTGAACCTAATTAACCATTCCTGGGAAGCAGGACAACTCCCAACAACTTGGAAACAGGCACTCATCACCCCCGTGTCAAAACCCAAAAACCCAGGCTCATACAGGCCCATCTCCCTACTAAGCTGTCTCAGCAAAACAGCTGAAAGAATGATTTTACGACGACTACAGTGGTGCACACCCACACCCCACGATCATATATTCGCCTACACCAGCGGCAGGGGAACGAGCGAATGCCTCGCAACACTACTCACCGAACTGAGAGGAAGGAGGGGGCTAGCTATTTTTATAGACTTAGAGAAGGCTTTCGAACTAGCCTGCCCCGAATCAATACTAGATGCCCTAGCCCGCAAAGGAATAGGAGGCAAGCTTCTAAAGTGGATAGAAAACTTCTTCACAAACAGAGAAGCGATGGTGCGTTTCCACGGCACCACATCATCACTCCACAAACACACCAACGGCACCCCTCAGGGAAGTATAATCAGCCCCACCCTCTTTAACATTCTAATTGAACGCCTCCTAGAAATAGACCTAGGCCCCAACGTCAAATTATTCACTTACGCAGACGACCTAGCAATCATCATAAACAAGGGCCCCTATCACACTAAAGCCCAAACCGCCTTGACACGCTTAAATTCCACCTGCAAAAACCTTGGCTTTAAAATAAACATAAACAAAACCAAAGCACTCCCCTTCGGTATGAACACACCACAACAACAACTATACCTCGATGCCACACCTATCGACTACGTCACCACCCACATGTACCTAGGAGTCTGGCTAGATACCAGTCTCAGATTCAGACAAGAAATAAGCTACCTCAGGGAAAGAACAAAAATAAGAACAAACGCACTCAGAGCGTTAGCTGGCAGAGGAATGGGAGCAACACATCGAGTACTAAGACTCTTCTACATCCAAGCTATCCGTTCCCTAGTAGACTACGCCGCCCCTGCACTAATAACCATAGAATCACAACTAACGGAAAAGTTAGAGGTAATCCAGAATAATGCACTACGTGCGATAACAAACGCCCCACCTTGGACTCGTCTCGTCAACCTACGCATGGAATGCGGTATCGAATCATTACAAAACAGAATACAAGCACGAGTAGTATGCATAGCTGCTAAGCTAGCTCACAGTGCTTCAGACCTTACCCCTATAAAACAAATCAAAGCAGAACTGATCAGACACCCCACTCTCCTAAATAAAAGCTGGACACACTGCACAATTCGGGCCATTAGGAAATACAACGCCACAAACAAAATCACACAACAGCCCGACACCCCGATACCGGAATATAAAGAACCTCCCCCATGGACTCCCCCACCATACAGACTCCTCACCCCAAAAATCACAGGGAAAAAAAACACACTCCCACAACTACTACGCCAAGAAGCGCTAGAAAGAATTGCGACAATCACAGACCGAAACACAGTAAACTACTATACAGATGGTTCTGTAGAACAACCGAAAGCTGCAGCTGCATTCATCAGCAATGAAAAAGAATTCGCTGCAAGAATCTTCGACGGAGCATCCACCCTGCAAGCAGAACTAGTAGCCATTGCGGAGGCGCTGTCAGACGCTAACACAACAAATACACAGACGCACATAAACATACACACAGACTCTCTCTCCGCCATACAAACACTACGCAAACATAAACACCGTAACAACAGACACATCATCTCCACAATAAACAACACAGCACACAACATCGCACAATCAGGCAGAACAATCACGATACACTGGATCCCCAGCCATGTAAACATACACGGCAACGAACGAGCAGACCGTGCAGCCAAACACGCCCTTACGCACCCACAGATAGATATACACATACCACCGACCATAACACAAACAAAACACGACATAAAAACGATAACACCCACTCTCACAAAACAAGAACATGAATACCATGTCAACCAAGGCTCCACTTCCGCCATCTGTTACGCCAGTGCAACAAAATATAAACAAATACCGCTACCCACACATACACCCAACAGACTTCTCACCTACATACACCGCCTCCGCCTCGGCTACTTATCACGTGATCTAGTAATCAATAACATCAGAAACGCAATCTGCAGCTACTGCAGAACAGACGCCCCCTTCCCCCTGTTACACTACATAATTAAATGCAGAGCAACAGCCACCATCAGAGGTGGCGCCGCTTACCCAGACCCCGATATAACACCCACCTCCCCTCTCGCCACACCTGTTCAAACACTAAGCAACACAGCCACATCCATCATCCATAACGCCACATCCAACACCCCGCATCTTTTAATCAACCTAGTTAAGTCAAAACCCCCTCCGATGTAACTACTAAACGAACATTACCGCACTGGGCTACGAGGTGGCCCAGCCCCCCTCCCACCTTCTCTAACAGGGGGGGGGGAATCAATTACTACTACTACTCTAACATACTACTTATCGTTTTATTATCGACACAGTCTGCATCAGATATACACAGGATAAAAGGTTACTGGTGTGTACAGCGTAGGATAAATCACTGAGGAGTTAGCGTTAGGAAATCTGTGAGGTCAATTAGAATTTGACCTATAATCCATAAACTGTGGCCAACGATGTCACTGAAGGTCACATAGGAATAAGTACAATATACAGAATATGAGAGAGAGAGAGAGAGAGAGAGAGAGAGAGAGAGAGAGAGAGAGAGGTGGAAATGTGAGTTGATACCTCATACTAAGAAAACAAACCTAACCTAACCTAACAGATTAACCGAACTGACTAACATACTAACCTAACCTGATACTAAGAGAACGAACGTAACTTAACATCATAGATTAATCTATGTAACACACTAACCTAACCTGATAATAAGAGAACGAACGTAACCTAATCTAATAGATTAATCTACGTAACACACTAACCTAACCTGATACTAAGAGAACGAACGTAACTTAACCTAATAGTTTAATCTATGTAATACACTAACCTAACCTGGAAGCGAAGATTGGACTTTGTTGGAAGGACACAATAGTGAGAGCAGTGGAAACGAGTTATTTGAGAGGAGCATTTGGAGGTACATGGAGAGACAGACTGACAAATATGGAAGTGAAGGAGTGTTGGGGTGTGGATGAGGATGCGATAGAAAGCGTTATGAGAAATACACTGCGTTGGTTTGGCCATGTGGAGAGGAAGGAGCGCGAGAGACTGACAAGGAGAGTGTATATGAGTGAAGTGGAGAAAGGGAAGAGGTAGGGGGAGAACAAAGAGGGGGTCGAAGGGTGCAGTGGAGAGGTATATGAGAGACGGGGCGTGAGTTGGTAGGAAGGGCAGCGAAATGGCTGGGGACAGGGAGACTTGGAGGCGATTTACTTGTGGCCACCCCTTACGGGATTCAGACATCTGTATATATATAAAAAGTGACAGATGAAGGGTTTACTGATCGAATTCAACGCTAGTCACGAAAAAGTGTTATGGAATACATGTAGAGCCCTGGCACCTTTGAGAGTGGAGTCATATAACCGCTATTTACTCTAACTTGGTCTAAAACGGCAAGCTCTCCATCTTGACTATTGAGCAGCAAGAAGAGATTTTTGCTATAATTTGGTGCTAGTCATTAAGAAATGCAAAGGAAAAGATGAAGAGCTGTGGCCTTGTCTTTTTCTGCCACTGAGTCAGCCATTTTCACCATTGGAAAGGCCGAACCAAACTTAATAAATTAATTACCGTCGAAGCCGGGATACGATTCCGAACCAGGGGTGAAATTTTCGACCATACTTACGATCGATTCTTTGTCGTAACTTGGGTTTGTTTTTACAGGAAGAACTAGACACACTGGGGGGGTGGGGGCTGGTAGTGTGGTGTTGTGATCGAGGTGGTATATTATTGTGAGGTGAGAGTGTATGTGAGTGAGCTGGACGGGGGGAGAGGGAAGGGAAGGCTAAGGATGAGATGGAGGGATGGAGTGGAGAGGTATATGAGAGAGAGGGGTGTGAGCTGGAAGGAGAGTAGTGAAATGGCGTGGGACAGAGCGACATGGAGGCGATTTGTTTGTGGCCACCCCTTACGAGATTAGGGCATCTGGCATTAGATACATAGATAGATAGAGTATGGAGGTGTTTTTTCATTGTCGGTGTTAGAATATCTGGAGGTGGGATATTGTTATAGGTTTGATAATGTTTGTATGGTGATTGTTTTATGTGCCTAGGTGTGTTGTGTGTGTGTCATATAACAGTATAGGTGCTGTGTACTGGAACAGGCTAATGCGTACCCTGTAGAATTATGTGCCCCTTATATGAAGGTAGTCTCGCACTGGGAGGGCTTTAACCCGCCCCATCCCAACCACTTTTCCACCACTGACTCCCCCCAATCCCGACCATTTTAGGAAAAAATTTTTTTTGGCTCAAACCTTCGCTTTTGGTGAGAAACATCGAAAATTCATAGAGAAATCGCTCACCTGAGGTTTAAAATACTCATTATAGGTAGGAGTACCTCCTTACCTTACTGGGTTTTCTATCAGGCTGGCACCAAAGAAAACGAGTTCTATGGTGAGATAAATATTTCACACCACTCATAAACGGTATTTATTTATTTACTTGGTACGAATTTATATGTAGTACAAGAGTATATTGGTTTTCAAGCAGTAATATAGGCATTATAAGCATTGTTACACTCACTAATACCTGACCTTTTTTAGCCACATTACCTGATCATCATTTCTAACTGTTTCTTCCTCTAATGCTATGTAAAGTTTGTCCTCCACATTGTCATTGATTGGGGAATCACTCTGGCCCTGAATTTCGTACCATGGCATGACATGGCTATACTGGCCAGGTCACTGATAACAGGTGAATTGCTGAGACAATGGCATGCAGGGGGGGGAGGAGGTCATGCTGGGTAAGGCATTGTCCCTGCCTGGCATCTTGTTGAGGAAGGTGTCACGTGTATATGTACCAAAAATGACTCGCGAAAATTGAAAATTGAGCAAATTAGGGACCTTGCAATTTTTTCGCGTTTATGTACTTCAACGGGATTGGCAGTGACAAAACGTGTGGACGTTAAAGAACGTCGACAGGACGCCGCAGGTTAATATAAGATGGTAAGTGACCTAAGGAAGTCGATTTGGTACAGTCAGTGGTGATGCGTAGGGCGTTGTTCTGTACGACTTGCAAAGGTGTTGTGGGTGTTAGATAGGATGGGAGCCTCTGCTGAAGAAGGGGGGGGGGAGGAGTATTGATCATCACTGATATCAATATTGTTTTTTAGAATATGGAGAATGCATCTTTTTGTAGCCCAAAGTCAGGCCTTGTAGTTGGCCTGAGTGCACTGAGTCTGGGGGTGCACCGCCTCTTGTCTTATACAGGGTCCTTGAAGGTGAGTCCGATGTTATGTCTCTCTAAGAATGTTAGTGTTCGGTGTGTGGCACACGGATATTATTAAATAATGTGATGTTGGTGGGAGTACCTGTGTTCATGCTTACAGCTGGTGGCGAGTGTGCTGGTGGATTTGGCTGGGGTGATTTTCATCCTGTTGTCCTTAACCCAAGTCTGCATTGTGTTGAGGTAGTCCTATTGCAGTGTACAGGCTGTGTCTGCAGTGTGTTGAGGTAGTCCTGTTGCAGTGTACAGGCTGTGTCTGCAGTGTGTTGAGGTAGTTCCGCTGCAGTGTAAAGGCTGTGTCTGCAGTGTGATGAGGTAGTCCTGTTGCAGTGTACAGGCTGTGTCTGCAGTGTGATGAGGTAGTCCTGTTGCAGTGTACAGGCTGTGTCTGCAGTGTGTTGAGGTAGTCCTGTTGCAGTGTACAGGCTGTGTCTGCAGTGTGTTGAGGTAGTCCTGTTGCAGTGTCCAGGCTGTGTCTGCAGTGTGTTGAGGGAGTCCTGTTGCAGTGTACAGGCTGTGTCTGCAGTGTGTTGAGGGAGTCCTGTTGCAGTGTACAGGCTGTGTCTGCAGTGTGTTGAGGTAGTCCTGTTGCAGTGTACAGGCTGTGTCTGCAGTGTGTTGAGGTAGTCCTGTTGCAGTGTACAGGCTGTGTCTGCAGTGTGTTGAGGTAGTCCTGTTGCAGTGTTCAGGCTGTGTCTGCAGTGTGTTGAGGTAGTCCTGTTGCAGTGTACAGGCTGTGTCTACAGGGTGGTTTGTGCTTATGGTGATGTCATCTGCATATGAGACAATATATGTGGGTGGTTGGGATGGGGGAATATTATACATGTATAGGTTGAAGAGTGTGGGCGGGAGATCTGAGCGCTGTGCAACTCTGATGGGGAAATTTCGTGTTGGTGATGGGTTGGTCGAGAATGTAACATGTGCTTGTCTACCAGGCAAGTAAAAGGCAAGCCAGCGCTTGGTGTTCTCCATGTTTGCGTTGGGGGACGGCATCAAAGGCTTTACTAATATTTATTGTTGTGAGTAGTGTGCGCTGTGCGAGTACAATGATAAGGTGTAATGTGCAAATTTATAAGCTAAAGAAAAAGTGTTACTAGCATTGTTGCCCAGCTTGTAGCATAAGTACAAAAAAAAAAAAATTAAAAAAAAAATTAAAACAATTATTCTGATATCATTCAACAATTACTATAGCAGAAATGATCTTATTACATGCACGTATTATCCTTAGGATGAAAACATTAATATCCCAAGAAAGAGTCGCAAATTGACTGTTTTCTGGGAGTGTATGCAAACATTTAAACAAGACGAAAAGATTTTTGTAAAATTTGTATTAAACCTGACGTAGTAATATTTAATGCATTATAAAAGACCGGAGTACAGGGCAGTTGTTCAGTATATATTGTGCTACTTTTTGTTATTACATAAACAAATGCTGTACTGCTGAGCTGTGAAGGTGAGTTTAAGGACTGGATTAGAAGTGATTTTGAGAATATTGCAGTATCTCTTGCCTAGCGATTTATCTTTCACACTGCACCTCATTATCCTTTTGTTATTGACGCAACTATATCAACACTGAAGGTCTATAAATAACATACAAGAGACTTAAATGTATTCTGCCAAATAAATCGCTAAGGAAGACGTGCAAGGAAGCCTGCTATAGAACCAAAATATTAGGTATAGTAGTAATGTGGTTAATGAAGGCTATATCTAACCCCTCCAGTTTAAAAAGTCTCATTTAAGGTGAATATAATCGTCTGGAGATGGAAGGGAAGAAATTATATATAAAGTACGTCACTAGATTATATGAAATTTTAAAAGAAAATGGTATTACTTGTTTCTAACAGAACACCAAATATTTTAAGCGATAACTAAGCTAACGATGGACATTTTGTTTTTCTAAATGGCATGGTCGTGTTACCTCTTCATTAGCAATTTCTTTAGCACAAATAAACTTAGCATTCTCTAACATACTACTTATCGTTTTATTATCGACACAGTCTGCATCAGATATACAAAAGATAAAAGGTTACTGGTGTGTACAGCGTAGGATAAATCACTGAGGAGTTAGCGTTAGGAAATCTGTGATGTCAATTAGAATTTGACCTATAATCCATAAACTGTGGCCAACGATGTCACTGAAGGTCACATAGGAGTAAGTACAATATACAGAATATGAGAGAGAGAGAGAGAGAGAGAGAGAGAGAGAGAGAGAGAGAGAGAGAGAGGTGGAAATGTGAGTTGATACCTCATACTAAGAAAACAAACCTAACCTAACCTAACAGATTAACCGAACTGACTAACATACTAACCTAACCTGATACTAAGAGAACGAACGTAACTTAACCTAATAGATTAATCTATGTAACACACTAACCTAACCTGATACTAAGAGAACGAACGTAACTTAACCTAATAGATTAATCTACGTAACACACTAACCTAACCTGATACTAAGAGAACGAACGTAACTTAACCTAATAGATTAATCTACGTAACACACTAACCTAACCTGATACTAAGAGAACGAACGTAATTTAACCTAATAGATTAATCTACGTAACACACTAACCTAACCTGACACTAAGAGAACGAACGTAACTTAACCAAATAGATTAATCTACTTAACACACTACCCTAACTTGATACTAAGAGAACGAACGTAACCTAATAGATCAATCTACGTAACACACTAACCTAACCTGGAAGCGAAGCTTGAACCTTGTTGGAAGGACACAACAGTGAGAGCAGTGGAAATGAGTTATTTGAGAGGTGCATGTGGAGGTACATGAAGAGACAAACGAGAAAGAGAAGGAGTGTTGTGGTGTGGATGAGGATGTGATAGAAAGCGTTAGGTTAGAATAAATAAACTGAGTTGGTTTGGCCATGTGAAGAGGACGGAGAGCGAAAGAATGAAAAACGGGTGCATGTGAGTGAAGTGGAGAAAGGGAAGAGATAGGGGGAGACCAAAGAGGAGGTGGAGGCATGGAGTGGAGAGGCATATGAGAGAGGGAGCATCAGTTGGCAGGGAGGACAGCAAAATGGCTGGGGACATGTGGACGTCGAGGCAATTTGTTTGTGGCCACGCCTTACGGGAGTAAGGTGTCTGTATATATATATATATATATATATATATATATATATATATATATATATATATATATATATATATATATATATATCTAGTGATAGATGATGGAATTCATCGCTAGTCACGAAAAAAGTGCTGTGGAATGCATGCAGAGCCCTAGCACTGCCTTTGAGAGTGGAGCCATATAACCGTTATTTACTCTAACTTGGCATAAAACTGCCGTCTCTCCATCTTGACTATCGAGTAGTAAGAAGAGATTATTGCTTGAATTTGCTGCTAGTCACGAGGAGGTGCAAAGGAAAAGATGAAGACCCATGGCCTTGTGTTTTTTCTGACACTGAGTCAGCCATTGGCGCCACTGGAAAGGAAGATCCATACTTGTGTGTTAGACAGGATGGTAGCCAATGACGGGGGGGGGGGTGGAGTGACAGGGCATTGGACATCACAGATCTAATGTATTGTTTTTAGAGTAAGGACAGTGCTTCGTTTTGTGGCCCAATGTCTGGCTCTGTAGTTGGCCTGAGTGCATTGAGTCTGGGGATGTACCGCCTCTTGTCTTGTACATGGTCCTTGAAGGTGAGTCCGATGTTATATGTCACTTCAAGAATCACAGTGAACTGTGTGTGGCACACGTACATTGTTAAATACGATGTGGGGGGAGTACTTGTGCTCAGTGTGCTCATGTTTACTGCTGGTGATGAGTGTGGTGGTGGATTTAGCTGGGGCGATATTCAGCCTGTTGTCCTCAACCCAAGTCTGCATTGTTTGAGGTAGTACTGTTGCAGTGTACAGGCTGTGTCTGCAGTGTCTTCAGGTAGTACTGTTGCAGTGTACAGGCTGTGTCTGCAGTGTGTTGAGGTAGTACTGTTGCAGTGTACAGGCTGTGTCTGCAGTGTGTTGAGGTAGTCCCGCTGCAGTGTACAGGCTGTGTCTGCAGCATGTTAAGTTAGTCCTGTTGCAGTGTACAGGCTGTGTCTGCAGTGTGATGAGGTAGTCCTGTTGCAGTGTACAAGCTGTGTCTGCAGTGTGTTGAGGTAGTCCTGTTGCAGTGTACAGGCTGTGTCTGCAGTGTGTTGAGGTAGTCCTGTTGCAGTGTACAGGCTGTGTCTGCAGTGTGTTGAGGTAGTCCTGTTGCAGTGTACAGGCTGTGTCTGCAGTGTGCTGAGGTAGTCATGTTGCAGTGTACAGGCTGTGTCTGTCCCTTGGCAATGAAATTACCATTTTGGGTGATTTTAACATACACAATGTTGAATGGTTATTGCATTCTGCCCGGACTGACGACGGTGGTCTAGAATGCAAGCTGTTTGCGGAATCGTTTAATCTCACCCAGTTGGTAAAGCAACCAACCAGAATACCTGATAATCCTGACTATAATGTCCATCTCTTGGATTTATTCTTGACAAATAATCTAGATCAATACAGGATAGAGGTACTGTCACCACTTGGATCCTCTGACCACAATCTCATCAAAGCCTCATTAGTTAACCCTCCTACACCTCCCCATTCCGAACCTGTTAGGGTGACCCGATGGCACTTTGACAGGGCAGACTGGGATGGATTTAGAAATTATCTTGCTGATGTTCCATGGCAGTCTTTCTTCTCTAGTGATCCCAATTCTACCCAGTCCCAAATTTGCGACTTAATACTAGCTGGTAAGGATTTATTCATACCAAGTCAACAATTCACTAAAAGATCAAACTCTCCAAAATGGTTTGATGGCAATTGTGCTAGAGCAACAGCCCAAAAGTCATTAGCATATAACTCTTTCTTAAAATCAAAAACATCTGAATCACTCTCCCAATTTAAAATTGCTAGAAATCATGCAAAAGCTGCATTAAATCTATCTAAATCAAACTTTCTTCAAAAGCAAGCATCAAAACTACTTAACAACCCTAATGACAATAGAATATTCTGGTCAACTCTTAATTCTTTCAATAATAACTTTAACAAGTCATCTTCCATTCCCCCACTAAAATCTTCAGATGGCAATATTACAAATGACCCACGTGGGAAAGCAGATATCTTTGCTAGTACCTTTGCAAGAAACTCTACCATAGATGATACCAGCCAGAATGTCTCAGTACTGGAACTTGATTCTCCCGAAATTGCCCCACTTAAAATACAGACAAGATTTGTAAAATCCATCCTAGACAATTTACCTACCAACAAAGCTCCAGGCCCAGATGGAATTCCGCCAATTGTTTTGAAAAAGTGTTCCCCTGAACTTGCCTCTGTCCTAGCTAAATTATTCAGACTATGCATACGTACTTCTTTATTCCCAAATTCATGGAAAGAAGCCAATATCCACCCAGTTCCGAAGAAAGGAAGTTCGTCTGACCCCTCCAATTACAGACCAATAGCTGTCACATCTTCTCTTGGTAAGGTATTTGAAACTTTAATTAATAAGCATATTGTTAAACATCTTGAATCCAACAACTTAATTAGTGATAGACAATACGGTTTTCGCCACGAAAGATCCACCATTGACATACTCAATCTCTTAACTCATACCATCCATCAATCAATTGATCTTTTTGGAGAAACTCATGCAGTAGCTCTTGATATCTCTAAAGCTTTCGACAGAGTATGGCACCATTCCCTGCTGTCCAAACTCCCTTGCTATGAACTAACGTCTTTTGTTCCTTTGATTTCTTCTTATCTTAGTGACAGGAAAATAAGAGTAAAAGTGGATGATATATTTTCGAATTTCCACTTAATTAATGCCGGCGTGCTGCAGGGATCAGTTCTGGCACCAACCCTATTTCTGGTTCATATTAATGATCTCTTATCTGTCACTCACAATCCCGTTCACTCATATGCAGATGACTCAACACTACATAGTTCATTCACACTCAGACATCCATTTACAAAGTCTAATATCTCTACCCCTCAACTCAGTACAGCCATCTCCATAAATCAAGATCTAGCTACAATCAGTGAATGGGGACAAAACAACCTTGTCTCTTTTAATGCTAGTAAAACTAAATATATACACTTTACTAATAGACAGATATTGCCAGATTCGTACATTACCTTCAGTGCTACTAATATTCCCATCTCCAAAAGTATTGAAATTCTTGGTGTCTCACTTAACAGTGCCCTCGGCTGGACCTCTCATGTCAGATCACTTGCTAAAACCGCCTCAAAGAAACCTGGATTATTGTACAGAGTCCGTAACTTCTTCGCCGATGAGCAGTTAGCTGTAATTTATAAGAGTCATGTGCGCTCTCAGCTTGAATATTGCTCACCCTTGTGGAATGGTTGTGGAGAGGTTGCATTAAGACAACTAGACAAAATTCAGAATAAAGCTGTTAGAATCATTAAAAACCCTGCTATTACATACAAACTGCCTCCCCTGCAGGTAAGAAGGAATGTTGCCTCCCTTGCATTATTTTACAGAAATTTTTTTGGCAAATGCTCAGACGAAGTTGCGTCCATGGTGCCACCTCTCCATGCCTTCCCTCGTGCTACACGGGCATCTGGTAGCGCTCATGACTGGAATGTCACTCAACCATATTGCAGAACTTCTGCCTATCAGAATTCTTTCATTCCCCGAACTGCATCTCTCTGGAACTCGCTTCACCAGAGTTGTTTTCCTCCAAATTTCAACCCACAACTGTTCAAGTCTAACTGTTACAGATATTTTATGAACAGAGGACACCGGTAATCTGGTGTATGGATTATTTTTTTTTCCCATTTGTTTTTCCTTCCTCTGTTCTGTTATTTAAAAAAATAAATAAAAAAAGTATGATGTGTGTTGTTATGGTGATGTCATCTCTATTGGAGACAATATTTGTGGATGGTTGGGGTGTGGGAATATCATGCATTTATGGGTTGAAGACTGTGGGTTGAACTCCGTTCAGGAAATTTCGGGTTGGTCATTGCTTGTCCTTAAATATAACTTGTGCTTAACGGGTGTGACGAAATACCGAATCGGCGGTCGTTTACAGAATCGTCACTTTTGAATGAAAAATATAATTTCTATAACCACATAGGTTCATACACACCTACTTATCTGAAATCTGGTCAATAATTTGTTTTGTTTAACTATTAAATAAAAAACTCAAGATTCAGACCAAAAAATTGCTAAAGTTAGCAGCAATGTTTTGCCTCTAGCTTGACAACTCGCCTTGACAGACTTCTGTTCTATAAATATTTATTTACAATGCACGTACATTTATTTGTGCTTTAGATCAATATTCATGCAAGACAGAAGTCTGTCAATGCGTCTTGACGGTCTGAAGGGTAAATACACCCTAACATTAGCACGTTTATGCTCTGAAACCTGATTTTATATAATAATACAGTAGTTATTTTAAGCAAAGTTTTTGGACTGAACTGTATTTCAGATAATTAGGTGTGCATGAACCCATATTGTAATAAAAACTATAATATTTTCCATTTAAAAGTGCCCATTCGGTAACTGACCGCCGATTCGGTATTTCGTCGCCCCGGTGCTTGACTACCAGACAATTAATTTGGAAGCCAGCGTTTGGTGTTGTCCATGTTTGTGTTGTATATTTTGGTGATTAGTTTGTTTTAGCGGACAGCATCACAGGTTTTACTAACATCTAGTCTTGTGAGTAGTGTGCTCTGTGCGTGTATAATGATAAGGAATGATATGCAAACTAAGTAGCTAAAGAAAACGGGTGACAATATTTTTGGCCTGATGAGAATACCTCACATGCAATGATCAATTAAATGCTGTCTATCTATCTACCTATTGTCAGACGCCTTTATCCCGTAAGGGGTGGCCACAAACAAATCGCCTACAAGGCCCCCTGTCCCCTGCTATTTCACTGCCCTGCTCCAAGCTCACCTACCCCCCCCCCTCTCATATGCCTCTCCACTCCATCTCTCCATCTTATCCTTGGCCTCCCCCTCTCTACTCTTCCTCAACCTCACTCACACTCTCCTCGTCAGTCTCTCACTCTCCATCCTCTCCACATGGCCAAACCACCTCAGTATATTGCTCTTTAACGCTTCCCATCACTTCCACATCCACACCACAATTCTCCTTCACTTCCTCATCTGAAGATCGCATTTCTGTCAATTCAGAATCTGACAGTGAGTTTGAAGAAGAGGATGAAATTGACCTTGAGCCAGCTCCAAAATCAGCCCGTCAGCAGCCAGTTTCAGGCCCCTCGCAGCAGTCAGCCACAAGACCAACTCGTCACCAGCCAGCCAGAGGATCAGCCCATCAGCAGCCCATCACAGGACCAACCAGAGGACCAGCCAGTCAGCAGACAGCCCACCAGCAGCCAGCAAGTGGAGAAATATGGATGTCAAATAATGGTGAAACTAAATGGTATCCTTGCCCAAAGAAAGAGCCACCCCGCAGGGCTGCCAATGTGATAAAGATGCATCCAGGGCCAACACGGATGGCAGTTACTCACTTGCAGGATATCGTGTTTTCTTTTGAACTTTTCATCCCGGATGACAGCCAGAAAATCATTCTGGATTGCACCAAAATAGAAACAAGGCGTGTTTTTGGACAGGGGTGGAAGGACATAGACCAAACCCATTTACGAGCATGCCCTGGGCTTCTTATCCTTGCTGGAGTTTTCAGATCCAAAGGGGAATCCACAGAATCCCTGTGGGATGCAGAAACTGGCAGAGAACTTTTCCGTGCCACAATGTCTGGAAAATTTTCACATTATTTCCAGGATTATCTGCTCTGATAACCGCGAGATGAGAGACTAGCTTGGTGGCAGAGAGACAAGCTAGCTGCCATCAAGACAGTGTGGGACAGGTGAGTGCACTGTCTCCCCCTGTTTTACTACCCTGGTCCTAATGTCACTATTGATGAGTAACTGGTGCCATTTAGGGGCCACTGCCCCTTCAGGCAGTACATACCATCAAAACCCGCAATATACGGAATAAAGATCTGGGCTGCCTGTGATGCTGCATCATCATATGCATGGAACTTGCAAGTGTATACAAGGAGGTCGGATGGAGGAGCCCCTGAGAAACACCAGGGGATGAAAGTGTTCCTGGACATGACACAAGGACTCAGTGGACACAACATCACATGCAATAACTTTTTTACCTCACACAAGCTGGGACAGGAGCTCCTAAGCATATTATTATTAACCATTTATGCTGTCTTTCTTGTCAGCATTTGGGAAAAAGTAAACATTTGGTATTTTTACAGAAATTGTTATGGCTGTATTGATTTAAAAACTCAATAATGTGGTGGGTCCACCAGACCCGCAAACATTGGCTGCGTAACAAAAACATGAACACCACGCTAGGGTTAACAACAAAGTATCATCTGAGAAATTACCAATATGCCGGGAATCGAACCCAAGACTCTCAGGTGAGATTTTTCCTGTGTAAAATACAGGTTTCCCTCTTCATTCTGACTTACCGGAAGTGCTTGGGATAGATTAAAAGCATCTACTTGTCCGAGTGCCAGGGGGTTAACTCACCCTCTTCAGGCCCACAGTGGGGGCGGAGGGACTTTGGTTACAAGATTGTGACAACGTGAGGTAACTATTACCTGGTCGTGGTGTAGTGGTATGCTGCCTGGCGCTCACCTGAGAGTCCCGGGTTCGATTTCCGGCATATTGATGATTTCTCAGATGATTTTTCCTGTGTAAAATACAGGTTTCCCTCTTCTCAACAAAGTATCATCTGCAAACAACAGTACAGGGAGATTCCAACCGCTGCCCTCTCATTAGGGCCGCTGCAACATTCATGAGCCACTGCACTACCTTGTATCTCTTTTATAACCCCATCCGTATACAGACTGAAGAAGTGAAATTTGGCTTCCTCGGAGGAGTAATGAATGTTAATATATTTCAAAAATACAGACAGTGATATAAACATTCACAAATTATGAAAAAAAAAAAAAAAAAAGTTGGCCTGCAGTAGGATAAGATAATGTCTAGGATTCTACTTCTGGATTTATATGCAAATATTTGACCAGAGCATAAGGTTTTTTGTAAACCATGAATTTCCCTGATGCAGTAAATATTTTTCACATTATTCGTACCAGTAATAATGGTAAATATTTCGGTACATTTTGTTATTACTAAAACAAGTAATAAAATCTTGAGATGTGGGGGTGAGTTTAAGGACTTTATTAATAGTTATCTCGAAAATATCGCAGCAACTCTTCCCTGGATATTTATCTTTCACATTGCACCTCATTATCCTTTTGTTATTGATGCAACTACATCAGCAGTAAAGGTCTATAAATAACATACAAAAGAAATGTATTCTGCCAAATAAATCATTAAAAAAAGACGTGCAGGGAAGCCTGATGCAGAACCAAAATATTAGGTATAGTAGTAATGTTATGCTGAGTGTTTTTAGGTCGACTCCTCGTCCTAAAAACACTAGCGACTAAGCGGGGTCCTCTTTCCGGACCGGAAGTAAAGCACTAACAAAGGAACAGGACATAAAAACCAGGCAGTATACCTTAACACATCTATTGCCTTAATTCTATAACCGTTACAATATGATACAGAGTGATATTTGAGATACAGGATACAGGGACACAGAGTTAGGCTTTGATAGCACAAAATTCAGTTGCACTTAACACACGATATGATGCATGTATACCAATGTCTTTAGTTATATATATGTAGATATCCGTCTTTCATTTAAACCCAAAATTTATATACACACGATAGCAAGGGGAATACACAAGGTTAAGAGTCTGTGGGAGGAATATTACTATAACGAAAACAGGGTACGGATCACGACACTCGGCTCAGTTACCTAGTCGCGGCGACACTTTCTATAGCCTTTTGGTTCTCCCGCGCACCCTGATCGTCATTCACAATTACGGGAAGTTCTTTAATTCTGGGCAGGTGATATTACTCTACTTATTATTATTAAAATATTTTCTACCCTATTGGGTATGTAATTCTGTTGGGTTAATAACAATAGCCACCGGTTTTATATGGATCACACTCTGTCACTGTTCATTGTTCCTCTTCCTCTGGCTTATTTTCGGTCTAAGGGGCGTCACTAATTTACCCGTGTTTCCTGGGTTAATTCACTCTGTCACTGTTCGAGGTGGAGGACCTCAGGGGGACTCTGCCTGTAACGGGCAACACACTACCCGCAGGGGAGTCACTGCCCGGGTCCGGGTCGTCGGTGGGGTGCAGGGAGGCCCTCCTGTCTGGGGGCCTCGACCTGTGGCCCTCGGGACTGGGGCCAAACAGCTGGGGGAGGCGGGCCTGACGTCGGCGGCTTCGCGGGGTGAGGGAGTCGGGGTTGCCCTCACCTGTAGTCTGCTGGGCTCGCCTGGGGGTCCTGGGGATGCGGTCGTCTGCCAGGGGATGCGCCATCAGGGTTGGACTGCGGCCTCGTCTCCTGCTGGTGCCTGTGAAGGACAGAGATTTCCCAGGAGTGGGAGGCAGGTCCAGTCTCAGACTTTGCCTCCACTCTGGTGACACCTCCGGGGCAACACTCCTGGGTGGTGTCAAGCAGTTCCCACAGGGGAACGCGGTAGGTGGAGTATACACGGAGACCGTGTCCTCTCCTACATACAGGGAGGGAAGCACAGAGGCGACTCTCTCTCCTGGGTCTGTCACAGCCGTGGCTCCAGGTCTTTTTATCCTGGGACCCACTTTTAGCTGTTTACTAGGGCCTCCTGCCCTTGGAGTGGCGGAGGGTACCAATACCTCGTGGCGCACTAAAGGGCCTCCTGCCCTGGACGTGGCCGAGAGTACTGACACCTCGTGGTGCACTAAAGGGCCTCCTGCCCTGGACGTGGCAGAGGGTATGGACACCTCGTGGCACACTAAAGGGCCTCCTGCCTTGGACGTGGCAGAGGGCACTGATACCTCGTGGTACACTGAAGGGCCTCCTGCCTTGGGCGTGGCAGAGGGTATTGATACCTCGTGGCACACTGAAAGGCCTCTTGCCCTGGACGTGGCAGAGGGTATTGACACCTCGTGGCGCACTAAAGGGCCTCCTGTCCTTGAGTGGGTAACTATGGCCTTCGCCAAAACGTTACTTGGGACTGAATCATGTTCAGTCCCACCCCACTGCTGGCGATGGTTGTCCCGCCTGCAAGGTCGTTGCCGATCCTTGTTCACCTGGTGTCGGGGCAGTTGCGGGGAAAAGGGGCGCAGGTCAGTAGTGGGCGGGTGACCCTCTTGCCCTGGGTCATTAGCCCCCTCATTGTGTCTTCCTGGGGTGGTGGTGTGGTGGTGGTCCGGCAGCGGGCATTTTAAGTAAAGTGGTTAATGAAGGCTATATCTAACCCCTCCAGTTTAAAAAGTCTCATTTACGGTGAATATAATCGTCTGCAGATGGACGAAATTATATATAAAGTACGTCACTGGATTAATTGATTATAGAAAATGGAATTACCTGTGTATAATAGAAAACCATATAATTTTAAGGATTACCTAAGCTAACTTTTCTTTTCTTTTTTCCGTCATCAAAGCCCTTGAGCTATCGTCGTTATGAGTCTGGCCACATCTCACGCTACTGCCGGTCTGCAGAACAGTGTGGTCTGTGCAGTGGCCCCCATTCAACCACAACCTGCCCTGTCAGGCACTCCGCCACCGTTCACTCTCCCAGTCCCCGTGCACCTGACCCCCACTCATCTGAGTTCCTGGAACTGCCCCTACCACCCACACCACCAGCCCCCACTAACCCCATGGCTGCCCACCCTCGTCTCCTACATTCACCGCAGTTCCAGTGCTCCCGGGTGTGGGCGTGTGGGCGTCACTGCTTGGCACCTGGACTGTCCAAGTCGTCACTCAGCCTGCCCTGCCCCTGCTCTTGCCCCCACCGCCACCCCTGCTCCTGATCATCAGCCGACACATCCTCCCACCGCTGGTTCTACATCATGCCCCCCTCCTCCCTCCCCCTCAGCCCCTGCCCCTCCCCGTGCCCCGCAACAAGCTGCTCACCCCTCCCCCCCTCACCCACTACCCCACCCATCAGACCATCAACTGCAACTCCTGCAACACCTGTGCGAGGAACATCGCTTTCTCCTTTTGTATGTACTCTCTCACCTTAATATTCCTCCTCTGCCTACTTCCCTGCTACCACAAACCAACTCCCACATACCAACCGCTGCCGTTACCCCTGTTCCTTCCTTCCCTCCCGTCTCACCACCACCCAGCCTTGTCTCTCCATCTGTGTCCTAGCCTCACCCTCACACACAAGCCTCCTCTGTCTGTACTCCCTCACCCACTCCTTTCTCCCATACATCCTCGCCTCTCTGCCACCCTCTCCCCTCTCCCTCCCTCCCTCTCTCAGGGCAACTGTTCAGTACATATGGGACCTCCCTCTCTCCTACCTCCCCACGTACTCTCCTCCTCCTTTCCCCCACTTCCTCAACCATCCGTTCCCCAACTCCCTCATGACAATTCTCCGTCTCCCCCCTTATCCTAAGGGCTCCCAAACCCAATTATAAAATGTTATCTTGGAACATACGGAGCGTCCACCGCCGCCTGGCTGATCTTTCTCATTATGCTTCATCTCATCACCCTGCTGTTATCTGCCTTCAGGAGGCTTTCCCTCACTCTCGTCGCCCCAGACCTCCACCCAGGCTTCGGGGATACCACTGCTATCATACCCACTCTGGCCAAGGCCTGGTTACATACATTCATCACTCTATTCCTCACACCCTAATTACCAAATCACCTGCCTCTTCTCACTCCTCCCTCTTTCACTTCTTTCGCCTCACAGTCAATGATGCCTCTTTGTATATATGTAACGTCTATCTCAGTCCAATTGGAGGTGACCCCACCACTTTACTTACCCGCCGCTCCTCACCTATTTTTTACCTGGGCGATTTTAGTGCCTCTCATCCATCATTTGGCGGTTCCTGTACTTCTTTTGCTGGTCATCGTCTCAACGACTTTGCCAATAACCATCATCTGCATCTATTTCCCACTTCTCATCCCAGTCATGTTGGGGGAGGCTATCTCGGTCTAGTCATTGGTAGCAACGTGGTACAACATGCTGTCACTGTTGACATTATCTCTACTCTTATCTCCGACCACAGTGCCATCCTTGCCACATATTCCATTCCCATCCTTCACTCCCAGCACCGTCATGTCAGTAAAAAGATAAGTTTCAAAATCTTGTACGTCTTTCAAAAGTGGTGGAAAGCATTTCAAAAGCTTCCTTTCTTGTAAAATTTCGAGGTAACTTTCTTAGCAATAAATATTATATGACACTCCCTGACAACCTTTCACAACAGTGCTCTTTCTCCTCCAGACACATACCTCGGCTGTATGTACAAACTCATGAACAACTTCAGTGTCATAACCCCTTGCGTTAATGTAATACAAGTGCATGGTCGGGCCACCTGGAGTCCTCTTAGAGTGACTGTGGACATAGAGAAATTCCACAAGCCCAAGGATCATTGGCTGCCTTGTGAACTTAAATCCCACATCATGACAAAGTTGGAGACAACAGATCGTCACCAGACTACACATATATTGTGACGGGTCTGTAGATGGCACCACGTCTGGATGTGGGCTGTTCATTAGGGAGTATGAGTCACCCATTCAGTACGTGGACACTGTCATTTCAGGAAGACTCCCTAATTCTCTTCCACAAGGACAAAACTGTATTCGATAGAAGAGGGACTAGGATGTGTTGTGTCTTTATCTAAGGATGTTTACTTCTTTGTGGACAGTCAAGGAGCTCTGTATGAATTACTGTCTACTACTCCTACAGACTGTGATATTGTCAGTAGATGTCCAACAAGCATCTGGTGTATTGGAAACACAGGCCATAAAGTCCACTTCACATGGATTCCTTCCCATATAGGGATACCCTTCAACGAAAAGGCTGACGATCTAGCTCAATGATTCTCAAACTATGGATCGCGACCCAAAGGTGAGTCGTGAGAGGAATTTCGATGGGTTGCAGGGACGTAGAATAGCCCTAATGCTTTCAATGTATTTATTTACTTAATTGAAATGATAATTATCCTTATTACACTATTAACATATTCATAATAACTACTATAGGCTATATACCGGCTACTTTCTGTGTGTGTGTGTGTGTGTGTGTGTGTGTGTGTGTGTGTTTGATTTTTTTACCCTGTGGGTCGCGAAGTCTTGAAATATTCTAAACAGGGTCACACAATAAAAAGTTTGAGAACCGCTGATCTAGCTCTTAAGGGTCTGCTTTTGGCCTACGACTCTCCTGACATATCTGCTGCATATAGTTATACTACTGTCAAAATCGTGGTGAACTCCCTTGTTAGTCGAGATATTACTAGACAGCTTAATGATAGCACAGCAAGTGGCAGCACTAGCTCTATTCACTATGTAAATGTGGCTCAAAAGACTGATGTAACATATGGTCAAAGAGGTGGACTTCATGACGCTGTTGTCGTGAGAGACGGAGGCCATCTTAGAACGCCCCCCCCCTTTTTTTTTTTTTTGGAAATTACCCTTATCAGTGCCAGTTTTTTCAAACCTAACCTAAAATTTCGAAAATTATCATAACCTTATTTATGCTAACCTAACCTGAGTTATGCTAACCTAACCTGCTTTATGCAAACCTAACCTGCTTTATGCTAACCTAACATACTTTATGCTAACCTAACCTACTTTATTCTAACCCAACTTTATGCTAACCTAACCTACTTTATGCTAACCAAACCTACTTTATGCTAACCTAACCTACTTTATGCTAACCTAACCTACTTTATGCTAACCAAACCTACTTTATGCTAACCTACTTTATGCTAACCTAATCTACTTTATTCTAACCCAACTTTATGCTAACCTGACCTACTTTATGCTAACCAAACCTACTTTATGCTAACCTAACCTACTTTATGCTAACCTAACCTACGTTATGCTTTACGTAATAATATTTTCTTTGTTTATTGATGAATTTTCTTCCATCTCGACGACAAACTTTTGTACACCTTTACTAAGTCACTAGCAGATCAAAGGGAGTCTCTCTCTCTCTCTCTCTCTCTCTCTCTCTCTCTCTCTCTCTCTCTCTCTCTCTCTCTCTCTCTCTCTCTCTCTCTCTCTCTCTCTTTTAAGAGGTGATGCTATGTCTCCTTATGCATTACCCATACTACTTCCTATGGACTCAGGCGGCATCAGTAATATACAGGATACAAGGCTGGTGTGTAGTGTGCAGAATAAACCGCTGAGGAAGAGGAGTTTGGACATTTGTATAGTCAGTTAGAATTGGACCTGAGAGAGAGAGAGAGAGAGAGAGAGAGAGAGAGAATGTCATTAGTTGTCCTTAACCCAAGTCTGCAGTGTGTTGAGGTAGTCCTGTTGCATTGTACAGGCTGTGTGTGCAGTGTGTTGAGGTAGTCATGTTGCAGTGTACAGGCTGTGTGTGCAGTGTGTTGAGGTAGTCCTGTTGCAGTGTACGGGCTGTGTCTAAAGTGTGTTGAGGTAGTCCTGTTGCAGTGTACAGGCTGTGTCTGCAGTGTGTTGAGGTAGTCCTGTTGCAGTGTACAGGCTGTGTCTGCATTGTGTTGAGGTAGTCCTGTTGCAGTGTACAGGCTGTGTCTGCATTGTGTTGAGGTAGTCCTGTTGCAGTGTACAGGCTGTGTCTGCATTGTGTTGAGGTAGTCCTGTTGCAGTGTACAGGCTGTGTCTGCATTGTGTTGAGGCAGTTCTGTTGCAGTGTACAGGTTGTGTCTGGAGTGTGTTGAGGTAGTCCTGTTACAGTGTACAGGCTGTGTCTACAGGGTGGTTTGTGCTTGTTGTGGTGATGTCATCTGCATATGAGACAATATATGTGGGTGGTGGGGGTGGGGGAATATTATATATGTATAGGTTGAAGAGTGTGGGTGGGAGATCTGAGCGCTGTGCAGCTCTGATGGGGAAATTTAGTGTTGGTGATGGGTTGGCCGAGAATGTAACATGTGCTTGTCTACCTGACAAGTAAAAGGCAAGCCAGCGCTTGGTGTTCTCCATGTTTCTGTTGTGTATTTAGGTGATTAGTTTGCGTTGGGGGACGGCATCAAAGGCTTTACCAATATTTGTTGTTGTGAGTAGTGTGCGCTGTGCGGGTAGAATGATAAGGTTTAACGTGCAAACTTAGGAGCTAAAGAAAACGTGTTGCTAGTATAGTTGGCCAGTTTGTAATATATGTGACGTACCACACAATGAATGGAAATAGTAATATAATCCAAAAATATGAAAAATATTGACTATTATACACTCACTAACAACTGTGAGATGAAAGCAAACATATTTCACGAAAAATTGTACATCGACTGTTTTCTGGAAATGTATGCAAATATATAAACAGGGCCTAGAGGTTCTTATTATCCCTGGATTTCCCTGACGTAGTAATATTAAACACATTATAAAAGACTGGAGTACAGGGCAGTTATGCAGTATATATGGTGCTACTTTTTGTTATTACTTAGAGAAACGCTGTACTGCTGAGCTGTGAAGGTGAGTTTAAGGGCTGGATTAGAAGTGATTTTGAGAATGTTGCAGTATCTCTTGCCTGATGATTTATCTTTCACACTGCACCTCATTATCCTTTTGTTACTGATGCAACTATAGCCGCACTAAAGGTCTATCAATAATATATACGAGACTTAAATGTGTTCTGCCAAATAAATCGCTAAGAAAGACGTGCAAGGAAGCCTGCTATAGAACCAAAATATTAGGTATAGTAGTAAAGTGGTTAATGAAGGCTATATCTAACCCCTCCAGTTTAAAATGTCTCATTTAAGGTGAATATAATCGTCTGGAGATGGACGAAATTATATATAAAGTACGTAGCTAGATTATATGAATTTTTTAAAGAAAATGGGATTAAGTGTTTATAACAGAAAACCAAATATTTTACGGGCTGACTAAGCTAACGATGGGCATTTTTTTTTTTTTTCTTAGTGACATGGACGTGTTACCTTTTCATTAGCAATTTATTTAGCATAATTAAACTTAGCTTTCTTTAACATTCTCTGAAAATTCTTAAGGAAACAGAACCATCTTATGTTTCAGTATTTTTTTTCCAAGCTCTTCTTGGGAATTTTAAGTATTTTCTCATGACGAGTTTAAGTTTCTTTTATGCTGGTGTTTTTAAGACGACTTCTCGTCCTAAAAACACTAGCGACTGAAGCGGGGTCCTCTTTCCGGACCGGAAGTAAAGCACCCACAAAGGAACAGGACATAAAAACCAGGCAGTACGCCTTAATACATCTATTGCCTTAATCCTAACGGTTACAGTAAAACACAGAGTGATATTTGAGATACAGGGGACAGGGACACAGAGTTAACCTTCAGCACCTGAAGATACAGTCACACTTAGTACACAATACAATGCACATACAGGGATGTCTTGAATTTTATATGTTATTGTCCATATGTCACTTTTAGGCAGGATATACACTGAACTGATCACAAAGGGGATAAACAAGATTGGAAGTCCGTAGGGGAAATACTACTATAAATAAGACAGGGTGCGGATCGCGACACTTAACACAGTCACTTAGTCGCGGCGACACTTACACACGAGCTTTTAATCTACCCGCTCACCCTAGTCTCTATTCGTTCACAGAAAGTTATTTTATTGGGGGGATTCGTATAATTACTCTAAGGTTCATTCCCTGTCCTGCCGGGCACTGAGTTCTTTAGGACTAATGGTAACTGTTGCTGGTTTCGCACTGGTCTTCACTTGGTCACTGTTCACTGTTATTTCCCCTGGTTTGTTCTCGGCACAAGGGGCATCACTATTTACCTGTATCTCCTGGGTAATGTTCACTCCGTGACAGGGGCGTGAGGGTAGAGCCCTAGGGGGACCGGCCTGCAGAGGGCAAAGGATTACCCGCAGGGGAGTCACTGCCCGGGTCACACTCGTTGATGGGGTGCAGGGAGGCCCTTCTGTCTGGGGGCCTCGACCTGAGAAGTGGCCCCTCGAGTTGGAGTCTCGTCAGTGGGGTGCAGGGAGGCCTTCCTGTTTGGGGGCCTTGACCTGAGAGGTGGCCCTCGGGGCTGGGGCTGAACAGCTGGAGCAGTCGGGCCTATCGTCTCTGGCTCTGCGGGGTGAGGGAGCCTGGATCGCCTTCATTGGGAACCGGTGGGTCTGGCCTGGGGGTCCTGGGACTGTGGGCGCCTAGGGGAGAGGCGCCAACAGGGCTGGGCTGCGGCAGCTTCTCCGTCGGGACTCGGGCAGGAACAATGATCTCCCAGGTGTGGGAGGTAGGTCCAATATCGGGCCTTGCCACCACTCTAGTGACACCTCCAGGGCTATATTCCCGGGTGGTGACGAAGGGCTCCCACAGGGGGAAGAAGCTGGAGAAGGACTCACATAGCCCGTGTCCTCTCCGGTACGTCCTGAGGCCGGAGCCATGGGTCGCCTTACCCTGGTACAGTACATACGTTGGCTGTGGCTGTGAGTCTACCCGTCGTACGAGGAGCAACTGAAGGGCATACAGGGCCGCTCCTTCCCCGCCACGTATAGGGACCGTCAGTGCGGTGTTGCTCCCGTATTATGGGAAAAGCCGAAGTAGGGGGCACAGAGGCCACACTCTCTCCAGTACGTGCTGCGGCTATCTTCAGGGGCTTCTCTACCCTGGTACGTGCCACGGCCAAAGCCGGATGCCTACCCATCTTACAAGGAGCAACTGAAGGGCGTACAGGGCCGCTCCTTCCCCGCCACGTATAGGGACCGTCGGCACGGTGTTGCTCCCGTAGTAGGGAAAAGCTACACGTATGATAGCAGGGGCTCTTTACCCTGGTATGTACTATGGCCGTAGCCGGGAGCTGATCTTCCCGACAAGAAGCAACTGAAGGGTGTACGGGGCCGCTCCTTCCCTGCCAAGTATAGGGACCGTCGGCGCGGTGTTGCTCCTGTAGGAAAGAACAGCAGGAAAGAGATGCACTGGGGCAACTCTCTCTCCAGGGTGTACTAAGGCCGGAGCCTTGGGTCACCTTACCCTGGTACACTTTATTAGGCCATAGCCTTGGGCCTCCTGCCCTTGGGCCTCCTGCCCTAGAGGGTGTAACAATAGCCATCAATACGGTGTTACCTGGGACTGAATCTTGTTCAGTTCCACCCCTATTCTGACGATGGTTGTCCCGCCCGAAAGGTAGTTGCCTTTCCCCGGTCACCTGTGTTGGGGCAGTTGCGGGGAACAGGGGCTCAGGACAGTAGTGTCCCGGTGACCCTCTTGACCGGGGTCACTAACCCCACCGTTGTATCCTCCTGGGGTGGTGGTGTGGTAGCGGCCCGGTGGTGGGGTGGGGGGTGGTGAGGTCCGGCGGCTGGCATTTTAATTTCAGTATTTTGTTCATCTCTTAAAAGTGGTGGAAAGCGTTTTTAAGGCTTCCTTTGTTGTAAAAGTTCTAAGTAACTTTCTCAACAATAAATATTATAAGACACTCCCTGACGACCTTTCACAACAGTGCTCGTTCTCCTCCAAACACATACCTCAGCTGTATGTACAAACTCTTGAACAACTTCAGTGTCATAACTCCTTGCATTAATTTAATACAAGCACAAGGTCGGGCCACCTGGAGTCCTAGTAAAGTGACTGTGGACATAGAGAAGCTCCACAAGCCCAAGGATCATTGGCTGCCTTGTGAACTTATATCTCACTTCATGACAAAGTTGGAGGCAAGAGATCATCACCAGACTACACATATATTGTGACGGGTCTGTAGAGGGCACCACGTCTGGGTGTGGGCTGTTCACTAGGGAGTATGAGTCGCCCACTCAGTACGTGGACACTGTCATTTCAAAAAAACTCCCTAACTCTCTCATCCACAGGGACAAAACTATATTCGACAGAAGAGGGACTAGGTTGTGTTGTGTCTTTATCTAAGGATGTTTACTTCTTTGTGGACAGTCAAGGAGCTCTGTATGAATTACTGTCTACTACTCCTACAGACTGTGATATTGTCAGTAGATGTCCATCAACCATCTGGTGTATTGGAAGGACAGGTCATAAAGGCCACTTCACATGGATTCCTTCCCATAAAGAGATACCCTTCAACAAAAAGGCTGATGATCTAGCTCTTAAGGCTCTGCTTTTGGCCTATGACTCTCCTGATATATCTGCTGAATATAGTTATACTACTGTCAAAATTGTGATCAGCTCTCTTGTTTGCCAAGATATTACTAGACAGCTTAATGACAGCACAGCAAGTGGCAGCACTAGCTCTGTTCACTATATAGCCTAAATGTGGCTCAGAATACTGATGTAACATATGGTCAAAGAGATGGACTTTATGATGCTGTTGTCGTGAGAGACGGATGCCATCTTAGAACGCACTCCCCCCCCTTTTTTTTCGAAATTACCCTTATCAGTGCAAATTTTTCCAAACCTAACCTAAAATTTCGTGACTCAACCCTACCCTATTTATGTCACTCTCGTGAGGTCAGTCAGTCGCTCTCGTGAGGTCAGTCAGTCGCTCTCGTGAGGTCAGTCAGTTGCTCTCGTGAGGTCAGTCTGCTCAGACATGCTAGTGACCTGTCGTAGCATTGTGCTAGTGTATTTTAGTGATCTATGATAGAGACTGTGTTAGTGTGTTGTAGTGACCAGCGATAGTGCTGTGCTAGTGATCCGTGAAAGTGTTGTGCTAGTGTGTTGTAGTGACCCGTGATAGTGTTGTGCTACCTTGTGTGAATTTGTGCATAATGGCTTCCTCGGCAGAGAGCTGTGTCCCCACTGCAGGTATTGAGAAGGACTACCTTGAATTAAAGGAGGAACTTTTCGAACTGATGCGGGAAGTACAAATTCTCAGGCAGAAGTCACAAATGAGGGAATTGTTGGAGGAGATGTTGGAGGAGAGAGAGAGAAAAAGGCTGAAGGTCGGACACTTGTTCACAAGGGTGCAACGAAGTTCACTCTTAAGAAGCAGGCGGTAATTAAGACCACTAATGCCTTCGACGCACTACGGGATGAAAGTGAAGGGAAGGCAGAGAGGGAAGTAGAGGAGAAGGATGGTGAGAGAACTTTCAGTACAGGTAAGTATAGTCAGAACAAGAAAGGTAAGAAAAATGTTGCCATTGTTGGAGACTCCCAGGTGAGATATCTTAACAGAGCCATGTATACTCCACTCGCTAAACATGTGTGTCTTCCAGGGGCCAGGGTGACTAATGTCATAGAGAAAATTTCAAATATCATGAAGGATAGTGGTGACAAACCCACTGTGTGCCTCAGTGTAGGAGGCAATGATATTAGTAGCTGTAAGAGTGAGGTACTGTGGCAAAGGTACAAGTTGATGTTAGAAAAGGTTAGGGAGAGGGGAGGAACCCCTGTAGTGCTCGGTGTTTTACCCAGGTGGAGGGTTGAGAGGGAGTGGTTGAGCAGGGCAATAGGTTTTAATTGCCGCCTTGAAAGGTATTGCAAAGATAATGCAATACCTTTCATAGACAGCTGGGACCAGTTTTATGGACGGAGTGCCTTGTATAATTGGGACGGGACTCATCTGAGCAGGCAGGGAGTTACTGTTTTAGCTGGAATGATAGATACGGAATTAAAGTTTTTTTTTCGAGGTTGAAAAGTAGATGTACAGGAAGTTACAGCAACTTCACTCAGAAATCATTATTACCATGTTTGGATAGATGCATCAAGACTTGCAAAAGTAAGAACAAAAGTTTAACCATTAGTGTAAATACATCCACTCAGGCACTTCAAATTGAGCAGGCGATGATAGAGGACGGAACAAGCCATGATAGAAGGGCGAGAAGTGATAGTACAAACAATTGTTATATTAGTAAAGAGTTTCCCAGCTAGTAATGAAATAAAAAACAGTAAATCCCAAGGTAGAGGTGTAACTACTCGTAATAACCTGAAAGTGTACTACACAAACAGCCGGAGTTTACGTAATAAAATGAATGAACTGAGGGCTTTAACTTGCACTGAGAAAACTGACATTGCCGTTATTTGTGAAACTTGGATGAATACAGACGAGAATTTTCAGCAGAATATCAGATAAAGGGCTATAATATTTTTATGTCAAACCGTCTGGGAAGAAAGGAGGGCGGGATAGCTATTTATGTAAAGGATTCATTAAACTGTTACAATAAAGCAGACATTAAAGTAAATAGGGACACAGAAAGTGTCTGGGTTGAAATTAGTAACAATAGGGAAAAATTAGTCTTAGGAGCAATTTACAGATCTCCAAAATTAAGTAGAGCTGATAGTAAATACCTTTGGGAGGAAATTAGGAAAGTGTCACAGTCCAGCTTAGTAATAATTGTAGGGAACCTTAATCTACCAAGGATAGATTGGAGAAATCAAACAGGGGATGCAGAGTCAGAGGAATTTCTAGAGGTAGTACAGGATAATTTCCTTTATCAGTATATCAGGGAGCCCACCAGAGGTAATAATATACTAGATTTGGTTTTAGCTAATAAAGAAAATATCATTAGTGATATCGAGGTTGGTGGACGACTTGGTAATAGCGATCATGAAGAAATTAAGTTCAGATTTATTTGGGATGTCTGTTCCACTGAAAATCCCTCCACCGTTCCTAACTCTCGTCTAGGAGATTTTGATGGATTAAGAGCTTATTTTAGAACGGTATTCCATAGGGAGAATAGCTATTTTAGGGAGTGCCAGGTCAGTGGGGAACCCCAGGTCATAGGTGAGAGGCAGGAAACAGGTGGGAATGTGCCCCAGGTGTCTGTGTGGGGTGAAGTCATAGATGGGAGTGTAGTCCAGAACGAGGATTAACTCAGGTTCAGTACCAAGCAGACTTTCGACCAGTGAGAAATATAACGAGTTAATAAATATAATACACGGAGGCCAAGATAGATATATCTCTTCAAAACCGTTTAGAACGAATAATTCAGAACCAAGATGGTTAAATAACAGATTAAAATCTCTCATAGGCCAAACTAAAGGAATATATAGAAAAATAAAACGTGGAGAGGAACACTTGCGTAACCTGGTACGCGATTTTAAATATAGAGATAAATAGGGAGATACGGAAAGAAAAGAGAGAAGTTATGAAATTAAGGTTGCTAGTGAATCGAAAGAAAACCCCAAGGGTTTTTATCAAATGTACCGTACGAAAAATAAAGATAGGATAGGACCACTAACAACAGAATCAGGTGACATTACCAGTGAAGATAAAGAAATGTGCTCCATCCTAAACAATTATTTCATATCAGTAATCACCAAGGAAAATCTAGACCTGGTCCCTCAAGCAGCAAATATTTTCGATGGTAATCCGGAAAATACACTTATTAAAGTAACCATTAGTAAGGAGGACGTATTGGAAGAAATTAATAAGTTAAAACCTCAAAAATCGCCAGGCCCGGACGATATATATGCAAATATTATAAAAGAAACCAAAGATGAATTATGTCAGCCACTTTTAACATTATTAATGACTCTTTAAGTTCAGGAGAAGTTCCAGAGATATCGAAGACCGCAAACGTAGTGCCCATCTTTAAAAAGGGTGATAAATCAGCTGCGTCGAATTATCGTCTGATAAGTCTAACGTCAATACTAGGAAAAATGTTAGAGTCAATTTTGGCAAATAAGATTAAAGAACACTTAGAAAGATTTAATCTTATAAACGAAAGTCAGCACGGATTCAGGCAAGGACGATCCTGCCTCACAAACTTGTCATTCTACTCGGAGGTCTATGAGGCAGTAGATGGCGATAAAGCTTACGGTTATTTATCTGGACTTTAGTAAAGCTTTTGATAGGGTCCCACACGGAAGGTTAGTTAGAAAGGTTCGAGCACACGGTATAGACGGCGATATCTCAAAATGGATAGAATCCTGGCTGAAAGGACGAAAGCAGAGAGTATTAATAAATGGAACTAAGTCGGACTGGGGATTAGTAACTAGCGGTGTACCACAGGGTTCATTATTCGGTCCCTTATTATTTATTATATATATAAATGATCTAGACTTAGGAGTCAATAGCAGCATCAGCAAATTTGCCGACGATACAAAAATAGGGCGTATTATTAACTCGACTGACGATTGCCATAACTTACAAAAAGACCTCGATATATTGTCCAAATGGTCTAAAACTTGGCAAATGGAATTTAACGTTGAAAAATGTAAAGTACTTAACGTTGGCAAGACCATTGGAGACACTAAATACAACTTAGATAGCAAAGAAATTAGCAAATCGGAATGCGAGAGGGATCTAGGAGTTGTGGTTAGTAACGACCTTAAACCAAGGCAACAGTGTATTAATGCGAGAAATAAAGCAAATAGGGTCCTAGGATTTATTTCGAGAAGCGTGAGCAATAGATCATCAAAAGTAAAACTGCAACTTTATCTAGCATTAGTAAGGCCACATTTAGACTAAGCAGTACAGTTTTGGTGTCCTTACTATAGAATGGATATTAACTCGTTAGAAAATGTACAGAGAAGAATTACAAAAATGATACATGACGATCGGAACCTGTCATATAAAGACAGACTGAAAAGACTAAGTCTGCATTCGCTAGAGAGGCGTAGAGTAAGGGGAGACTTAACTGAGGTGTTTAAGCGGATGAAGGGTATAAATAAGTGAGATATTAGCAAGGTACTTAAATTGAGCATACAAGATAGAACTAGAAGTAATGGTTTCAAACTAGAACAATTCCGTTTCAGTAAGGAAATCGGTAGAACTTGGTTTGGTAATAGAGTAGTAGACGAATGGAAGAAGCTACCTAGTAAAGTAGTTGCTGCCTCTTCCACTGAGAGTTTCAAGCATAGGCTAGATAAGCATATGACAAAGGGTGGATATAGAAAAAAAAATTCTTATAATCAATACTAATTTGTAATTTTTCCATTTCAGGTTACATTACGATAGTCTCTATTCTCCTTTCACATTTTCCTATAAAATGTCCACGCCAGCTTTTCTATACTACGTGGTGTTCTTTCTTACTTTTTCCTGCCGGCTTCGGCTGGAAGGTTTGGAGGGCGGGGGAGAGCCTTCTTCTTTGCTATCCTTATCTCATTCTAGTAGTTCAGTTATTCTTCTAGGAGCTGCCTAGCATGGGCCAACCGGGCTACTGCAGTTATCCTCTCTTCTTATGTTCTTATGCTAACCTAACCTACTTTATGCTAACCTAACCTACTTTACGCTAACCTTACCTACTTTATGCTAACCTATTTTATGTTAACATAACTTACTTTATGCTAACCTAACCTACTTTATGCTAACCGAACCTACTTTACGCTAACCCACTTTATGTTAACATAACTTTCTTTATGCTAACCAAACCTATTTTATGCTGATCTAACCTACTTTATGCTAACCTAACCTACTTTATGATAACCAGCTTTATGCTAACCTAACCTACTTTATGCTAACCCAACCTGCTTTATGCTAACCTAACCTACTTTATGCTAACCCAACCTACTTTATGCTAACCTAACCTACTTTATGCTAACCTAACCTACTTTATGCTAACCTAACCTACTTCATGCTAACCTAACCTACTTTATGCTATCGTACTTTATGCTAACCTAACCTACTTTATGCTCACCTAACCTACTTTATGCTCACCTAACCTACTTTATGCTAACCTAACCTACTTTATGCTAACCTAACCTACTTTATGCTAACCCAACCTACTTCAAGCTAACGTACTTTATGCTAATCCAACCTGCTTTATGCTAACCTACTTTATGTTAGCGTAATCTACTTTATGCTAACTAAAAATGCCCGCCGCCGGACCACCCACCCCCCCCCCCCCCACCCCCAACACCGGGCCACCGCCACACCACCACCCCAGGAAGACACAACAGGGGCTAGTGACCCAGGGCAAAAGGGTCACCTGTCCACTACTGACCTACGCCCCTCTTCCCCGAAACTGCCCCGTCACCAGGTGAACAAAGATCGGCAACGACCTTGCAGGCGGGACAACCATCGTCAGCAGTGGGGTGGGACTGAACAGGTTTCAGTTTGGCGACGGCCATAGTTACCCCCTCAAGGGCAGGAGGCCCAGTAGTGTGCACAGAGGTGTCAGTGCCCTCAACCACGTCCAGGGCAAGAGGCCCTTTAGTGAGCACAGAGGTGTCAGTGCCCTCAGCCACGTCCAGGGCAGGAGGCCCAGTAGAGTGCACAGAGGCATCCGTGCCCTCAGCCACGTCCAGGGCAGGAGGCCCTTTAGTGAGCACCGAGGTGTTAGTACCCTCAGCCACTCCAAGGGCAGGAGGCCCTAGCAGACAGCTAAAAGTGGGTCCCAGGGTAAAAAGACCTGGAGCCACGGCTGTGACAGACCCAGGAGAGTCGCCTCTGTGCTTCTCTCCCTGTATGCAGGAGAGGACATGGTCTCTGTGTATACTCAGCCTACCGCTTTCCCCTGTGGGAACTGCTCGGCACCACCCGGGAGTGTTGCCCCGGAGGTGTCGCCAGAGTGGAGGCAAATTCCGAGACCGGACCTGCCTCCCACTCCTGGGAAATCTCTGTCCTTCGCAGGCACCAGCAGGAGACAAGGCCGCAGTCCAACCCTGATGGCGCGTCCCCTGGCAGACGACCGCACCCCCAGGACCCCCAGGCGAGCCCAGCAGACTACGGGCGAGGGCAACCCTGACTCCCTCACCCCGCGGAGCCGCCGACGCCAGGCCCGCCTCCTCCAGCTGTTTGGCCCCAGTTCCGAGGGCCACCTCTCAGGTCGAGGCCCCCAGACAGGAGGACCTCCCTGCACCTCCCTGATGGCCCGGACCCGGGCAGTGACTCCCCTGCGGGTAGTGTGTTGCCCGTTACAAGCAGAGTCCCCCTGAGGTCCTCCTCATTCCCGACGACAGAGTGAAACAACCCAGGAAACATGGGTAAATAAGTGACGCCCCTTATTCCCCAAAATAAGCCAGGGGAAGAGGAACAGTGAACAGTGACAGAGTGTGATCAGTGCAAAACCAGTGACTATTGTTATTAACCCAAAAGAATTACATACCCAGCAGAATAGAAAATACTTAGACCCCCAATCATAGAAAGTAGAGTAATTACACCTGCCCAGAATAAAAGAACTTCCCGCAATTGTGAATGACGATCAGGGTACGAGGATCAAAAGCCTGTGTAAAGTGTCACCGCGACCAGGTAACTGTGTCGAGTGTCGTGATCCGCACCCTATCTTCGTTATAGCAATATTCCCCCCACGGACTCTTAACCTTGTTTATTCCCCTTGTTATCAAGTGCATATATGTTTTGGGTTTAAATGAAATACGGGTATCTCCATATATATAACTAAAGATATTGGTATACATGCATCATATCGTGTGTTAACTGCAACTGTATTTTGTGCTATCAAAGTCTAATTCTGTGTCCCTGTATCCTGTATCTTAAATATCACTTTGTAGTATATTGTAACGGTGTTAGAATTAAGGCAATAGATGTGTTAAGGTATACTGCCTAGTTTTTATGTCCTGTTCCTCTGTTGGTTCTTTACTTCCGGTCCGGAAAGAGGACCCCGCTCAGTCGCTAGTGTTTTTAGGACGAGGAGTCGACCTAAAAACACTCAGCATAACACTAACCTACTTTATGCTAACCTAACCTACTTTATGCTAACCTAACCTACTTTATGCTAACCCAACCTACTTTATGCTAACCCAACCTACTTTATGCTAACCCAACCTACTTTATGCTAACCTAACCTACTTTATGCTAACCTAACCTACTTTATGCTAACCTAATCTACTTTATGCTAACCTAACCTACTTTATGCTAACCTAACCTACTTTATGCTAACCTAACCTACTTTATGCTAACCTAACCTACTTTATGCTAACCCAACCTACTTTATGCTAACCTAACCTACTTTATGCTAACCTAACCTACTTTATGCTAACCTAACCTACTTTATGCTAACCTAACCTACTTTATGCTAACCTAACCTAACCTACTTTATGCTAACCTAACCTAACCTACTTTATGCTAACCCAACCTACTTTATGCTAACCTAACCTACTTTATGCTAACCCAACCTACTTTATGCTAACCCAACCTACTTTATGCTAACCCAACCTACTTTATGCTAACCCAACCTACTTTATGCTAACCTAACCTAAACTAGTTTATGCTAACCAAACCTACTTTATGCTAACCCAACCTACTTTATGCTAACCCAACCTACTTTATGCTAACCCAACCTACTTTATGCTAACCCAACCTACTTTATGCTAACCCAACCTACTTTATGCTAACCCAACCTACTTTATGCTAACCCAACCTACTTTATGCTAACCTAACCTACTTTATCCTTTACGTAATAATATTCATTGTTCATTGATGAATCTTTTTCTAATTTGACAACGCACTTCTGTACACCTTTACTAAGTTACTAGCAGTTCGAAGCGAGGATTTCTTCTTCTTCTTCTTCTTCTTCTTCTTCTTCTTCTTCTTCTCTCTCTCTCTCTCTCTCTCTCTCTTTTAAGAGGCGGTGCTATGTCTCCTTAAGGATTACACATACTACTTCCTATGGACCCAGGCGGCATCAGTAATATACAGGATACAAGGCTGGTGTGTAGTGTGCAGAATAAACCGCTGAGGAAGAGCAGTTTGGACATTGGTATAGTCAGTTAGAACTGGACCTGAGACAGAGAGAGAGAGAGAGAGAGATAGGTCATTAATCACAGATTTCCAGGGATGATGATAATGGAGAGAGAGAGAGAGAGAGAGAGAGAGAGAGAGAGAGAGAGAGGTCAATAGTCACAGATTTGCAGGGATGATGATGATGATGATGATGGTGATGATGATGATGATGATTATGGTGATGATGATGGTGATGATGATGATGATGATGGTGATGATGATGATGATGATGATGATGAAGATGTATGTAGCAAATAAATGAAGCTTGTGTTATGGTGTTTGTCATCACCTTCCCTTGCATACAGACACGCACTTACGATCAAAATGCTGTCGTAAGTCGGGCTTTGATGTGCAGGAAGGACAAGGAGGCTTCATAAATACATCTTAGTTACGACACGAAAATTACAGCAGGTTATGACTGTTTTCTGCAGGATGGTCAGGGAAGGGAGTGCAAAAATCATCCCTTGTGTAGTTCATCCTGTAAAAACCTTAGTTACGACGGGGAATGGATCGTAAGTATACCATCCTTTTCGTAAGATTTATCGCTGCTAAGATACAACTAGATCCCGGCAGAGTAAAATCGAGTGTGTTTGGCTGCAGTAAAAAGCTAGGTATGGAAGGGTAAGGGAGACTGCTTTTGCCTCCTTTACTACACAGTTTCTGAATCTAAATACAGCCATCTCGAGGTGGAGAGAATTTTGTTGTTATTACTATTATTATTATTATTATTATTATTATTATTATTATTATCATTATTATTATTACTGGTGTTGCTATTATTGTTTATTGTTGTTGCTGCTGTTATTTTTAACACTGATGTTATTATTTTGTTGTTATCGTTGTTATTAATGTTTTTGTTATTTTTGTTGCTATTGTTGTTATTGCTGTTATTATTATTATTATCATTATTATTATTATTATTATTATTATTATTATTATCATTATTAAAATGCAGTATAATGCCACAGAGGGCGACCTAACTCCTCCAGAAGGAGCCCACCGAGGAGCACCAACAGCCTGTAGCCGCTCCAGAGGGAATCAGGAGATGGCCTGTAACCGCTCCTGCCTTCGTCAGGAGAAGGCCTGTAGCCGCTCCCTCCCCCAGGCCACAGCCAGTAGCCGGGCCCTACGGCAGGAGACGGCCGGTAGCCGCTCCTCCGTCAGATGCTGACTCCAGTTCACCAACCTACAACCCAGAGGGAACCTCCAGCCTGGAGGAGTACTGGAGAGGCCCCGTGACTTCCACCAGGCTCTTCTCCCTGCAGCCGGATCCGGAGAGGACTCGCCTGACGGACCCCGACGTAGGCAGACGCCGCAGCCCCCTCCTAATGATGTCTCCGAACACCGGGGACTGCAGCCCTACACCCAGACGCCGGAGATCTTCGTCCTCCGTCAGGCGCCTGAGCGAGAAGTTCAGGCAGTTATTCGACCCCAGCCTCGAGGGCCGTACTCTCGCCCCAAGCCCCGAAAGTGAGGGACCCTTCGCCACCCGCAGCCCCGGACGAGAGAGGACGCCCCTACGCGTGATCCCGTGGCCCCTGAACACAGAGGCCCCCGGAGGAACCCAACCCCATCAGTAATGAGGCTGGGTCTCCTCCGCCGCCCTTGTACCTGACCGCCATGACGCCCAGACCCGAAAGAAGTGACAGTGAAAGCACAGTGTCCGTGACTTAGTGACGTGAAGGCAGAGCAGTGAATTAACCATATAAAGGAAGTCAGTGAGAGAAGCACCAGTGAGAATATAAAAGTGGTGGAGTGAATAAAAGTAACAGTGAAACCGTGAACACGGCCAAGCAGTGAAATATGGGTCTATTACAGTGAATACGCTACCAACTAATAACGCTGCATCATACTAAAATCCTACACAGACCCCAGTGTTAAAGTAATAATTACCAACAGTGAAATAGTACCACCCACTCCACCAATATATAAACTTGAACTTCCTGCAATAATAGTATATAAACCTCTGCCCTAAGTACTATTCACCTTACCCGACCTTGACCTGAGTAGTATCCTGCTCGATACTAATAACCCATATCTAGGCCAAAGAATTATAATTGTCCAGTGTATCTGTATTCGTGACATCTACCCGTTCCACTGTAGAATTTAGTAATACACATGTAAGGTTGTTGCCTTGAGTTTTTGTGTCCTGCCTCTCTCTTATTTGTCTAAGCTCCGGTCTAGAAAGAGAACCCAGCTACGCACTAGGCGTTAGAGGGACGGGAAGCTGACCCGAAAACACCTAGCATTACAATTATTAGTATTGTTATTGCAGTTATTGTTATTATTACTGCTGGTGTAAGTGTTATTCGTTATTTTTGTCGATTTTGTGTTGTTTTTGTTGTTATTGTTGACTGAAGTTCATCTGACACATCAACCAAATGGACTGCTGCAGGTTGAAACTCCCCTTCTCCTACAGCTCACCCTCCTCCTTTCGAGGGACAGAGATGCAGCTGCTGGTCGTTTGCAAAGCCTGGCAGTGGAGCAGCCTGGTTATATTAATGCCACCACGTGAAGGCGTCCCTCTCCTACACAAGGGTAGTAATGATAAAATACACAGTTAATTCATCCATAATTGTACCCTTCACACACACACACACACACACACACACACACACACACACAGGCTATCAATGA
The DNA here is from genome assembly GCF_032717465.1 of Coenobita brevimanus. Lineage (NCBI taxonomy): Eukaryota > Metazoa > Arthropoda > Malacostraca > Decapoda > Coenobitidae > Coenobita > Coenobita brevimanus. The sequence continues at coordinate 28,837,697 of NC_137044.1, forward strand.
TGTACAGTAATATATTCATGTCATCAACACGCACATGTATAACCTTTCATGAATAATTTTACATACATTAGCTACGAATAATGACGGAAAAATGGGAGAGAGAGAGAGAGAGAGAGAGAGAGAGAGAGAGAGAGAGAGAGGTGGAAGTGTGAGTTAATGCGTGCTCACACTAAGAAAACCTAACCTAACACACTAACTTAATAGATTAATCTACGTAACACACTAACCTAACCTGACACTAAGAGAACGAATGTAACTTAACCTAATAGATTAATCTACGTAACACACTAACCTAACCTGATACTAAGAGAACGAACGTAACTTAACCTAATAGATTAATCTACATAACACACTAACCTAACCTGGAAGCGAAGCTTGGACACAACGGTGAGAGCAGTGGAAATGAGTTATTTGAGAGGTGCATGTGGAGGTATTGTACATGGAGAGACAGGTAATGTGGAAGTGATGGAGTGTTGTGGTGTGGATGAGGATGTGATAGAAAGCGTTAGGAGGAATACACTCTGTTGGTTTGGCCATGTGTAGAGGAAGGAGCTCGAGCCACTGAGAAGGAGAGTTATATGAGTGAAGTGGTGAAAGGGAAGAGGTAGGAGGAGACTCAGGAGGAGTTGGAGGAATGG